>NW_020536587.1:0-46584 GCF_003426905.1 Ctenocephalides felis
CCACTCCAATGATCTTACATTTGATACATTTATAAATTCTTTCTTTACATAATTTCAACACTGCTTTCCCTATGTCAAAACATAAAATGAACATTAATAAAACTCAAACGTGGTACTCTCAAGGCCTATGTATTTCATATAATACATTATTGCGTTTAGAACGTGAATCCAAACATAATAGTAATTTTAGTTTTATGATTTATTTTTTGAAATATAGAGAAATTTTCAAAAAATTAAGTACAATGATAATATTATTTTCACTTCTCGTAATAAACAAAAAGCGAAGTGGTCAATCGGAAGTTAACTTTAAAGCAAATTCTACCAATATTACATGCCTTAATAATAATAATATAAAATTTATGATCAGCTATCAATTGCTAACGCATTTAATAATTTTTCGTTAATGAAGCTTTTAATTTGACTTCAAATATAACTATTGATCCGGTCATTTCAAATGCAATCTTTTCTAAAATAAAAACTAATTCAAATTCCTTTTATCTATATCCTATATCCTCCGAGGAATTGTCGCGTGCAATTTTTTCTCTTAATAATTCTTATTCCTCAGGACCAGATGAAATTTCATCCGACATTTTAAAACGATTTTTTCCATTATTTATTGATAAACTTCTCATATGCTTTAATAACGCTATCGATAAAGACACCTACAAATCATCTTAAACATTCAAAAGTTAAGCCTCTTTATAAGAAAGGGGCCACTGATTTAATAAATAATTACAGCCCAATTTCATTATTAAATACTTTTGATAAAATTTTTGAAAAAATCTTACATAGTCGCCTTAATAATTTTTTAACAAAAAACGGTATTCTATTTAAAAATCAGTTTGGATTTCGACAAAAATGCTCAACATCCCATTCTATATACACTTTACTACATGTTATTGTTCATTCTTTTGAAGATAGTAGCTTTTGCATTATATTTTTTGTGACTTGTCCAAAGCCTTTGATAGTATATCCTATGATATCCTTTGTAATAAGCTTGAAAAATACGGCGTGCAAGGTTTTGCTCTTGACTTATTTCATCTTATTTATCAAACAGGACTCAGTCTGTTTACTTGAGCGATGATGATGGTTCGGTAATATTATCAGACAAATTAAATATCAAACTAGGTGTCCCTCAAGGTTCAATACTTGGACCTTTATGATTTATTATATATTATATAAATGATCTTTCAAATTGTTCAGATGTGTAAGTAAATTAATTCTTTTTGCTGATGACACTAGTATTATTGTTAAGGTAAATTCTTTGGAAGAAATAAGTAACAAATTAAATTCAGTAATGGCTTCAATTTCCAGTTGGTTTAAATCCAATAATCTTTTACTCAATAATGATAAAACCCAAATAATGTCATTTCGTACTGTTAATAAAATTAATAATGAGATAAGCTCGCTGAACGGAAATGATACTATTTTCAAATTTTCTTCTCTCTCGAAGTTTTTAGGCATACAATTGCATAAAAACTTAAATTGGGACTACCACATTGATTATATACTAACACCTAATTTAACGAAAACGTGTTTTATTTTAAGAGTTCTGAAATCTAAGTTTAGTTTAAATTGTCTCTTCTCAATTTACTATTCCAATTTTTACTCACACATCGCATATGGAATCCAGTTTTGGGGGTTCTCTCCATCTCTTAACCGCATTTTTAAACTTCAAAAAGAGCTTTGAGAATAATTTTTTCTATTAGTTCTTTATCTTCTTGTAAAAACATTTTTCGTGAACATAGTATCCTTACCGTTCCCAGTATATTTTTGCTCATTACTTTATCGTTTATAAAAAATAATCCCCAACATTTCAATTTGTCTTCAATGTCGAATTCTCATTACAAAACAAGAAACTTAACTATTAAAGCACCAGTATTTAAACTTGCAACGTCTTTTAACTCAATTGACGGATTTGGAATTCAACTTTTTAACTTTCTACCACTTCACATACGAAAACTAAATAATCATAAATTCAACAATACTATAGTAAAATTCTTAAAAGGTCAATATTTCTATGATATTTCAGAATTTGTTAGTTTTGATATTAAACAATACTTTGCTAACCAATGATAATTTAGTAATCATCTCCCACTCATTCATGTCATCTTTCCACTAAATTTTATTATTTAATAAATTTTACTAACCCTTTCTATATAAAATATCTTTTATTCAAATTCATTTATTAGTATATTTCTTTTTTGATACGGCGCTTCTTCCTTTTTGCAGATCCACATTAGAATTTGACGCACATTGACGGACAGGATTGATTCAAGTGTATTTTCTATCAGCAACTGTCGACATTGTATTTATTATTCTTGATCTTCCAACGGTGCCCAAAACGAAGATATTAAATTGTGCATCATATTCTGAAAACATGCATTGATTATCTAAAATGTTTCAGTTGGTCTCAACTGAACGTATCTAATTTTTCTTTTCATTCCAGACTTGGGATGAACTCGGATCGCGTCACTTGCGGTTTCATGATCGCTGATCTGACATGTACGGTCATTACCAAATTTTAGACATTCTATTTCATTATATATTTATCATAATATAAATGTCCATGTTATTTCCATATTTTCTATATCAAACTTTCCATATTAAATAATGTTTTAATTAGTAAAATTTAATTGTAACTGGTGTGTGATATTTTACTACATGTTCTATATTCCATTTCAATTACTATTTCTACTATTTCCAATTAATCACACTATTGCAATTATATTTTATCATTATACTATATTTTACTATATTATACTATTTTAAGTATTTCCATATCTTGTTTTCTAATATAATTAATTAATTCAAAATCAATAATTACCATATTCAAAACAAATTCTAATTTTACTATATTCTAATTACCATTTTCTTTCATTATTAAAATTTTTAATACTATTATACCATAACTAAAAATTTATAGAACTTTATTGTGATATAGTATAAAATTACTATATTTTACCATTTCATTATACTATATTTTACTATTTCGTTACACTATATCTACTAAATCATTATACTATATTACTATTTCCAATTAACCACACTGTTCATAATTATTTTTAATTATTACTATAGTTCTTAAAATCCCATTTAAACAATTTTATTAATCTCATCTTAAATGTGTAGGTTAATATATTGAATGTACAACAAAGTGAACCGGCAGAGCTTCGAGTATACAAATCAGAGAATCATTAGCAGATCCAATGAGTCCAATTTTGAAAAATTATTCTACCAGTCAATTTTTGAATATTGTTCTACGATTAGTCTCAGAATCAGGTAACCAATCACTTTACTAGTAGACTCAGTTTTCAATAGGGTTAATATTTTACCAATTCCTTCTATTCGAAGAACAAGATTTTCGACTTCGACTTCTTCCATTCCATCTACCTCGATACCCTCATCAACCATGGCTTCAAAACTCAAGGAAGTTAGAGAAATGATTAATTCATTTGATGGCTCTAGCCAAGATAAATATACTCATTTCATTCGCAATTGTAATTTTGCTTTTGAACAATTTTTCATATTTTTATTATTCTATTTTAGCATAAATATTGAAACATTAAATTGTTCTTTTAGAGAAATTAATTAAAGTAGTAATAATTCCACTTTTTTCTATAAATTTAATATTCTACGTTTTTATAATTTTGTGTCGAGATAATTCAATTTTCAATAATATTTCAATATCCATGAAACCTATGTTTACCCATTTCCTAACTCACACTGAATTTAATAAATATTATATTGGTTCCCATTTTTATAATTATATAACAAAATTTCAGTTTTTTATAACAAAAATATCTTCTTTCCTCGTTTGTTAATTATACTCTGCCTTGTGGAAAGAAATATTTGAAAGTTCATGTAAACAGGATAAAACCTTTTATACAATGATTATAATTCTATTTAAAATGTATATTATTTTCTATTCTTATATGCGTTAATTTTAATTCTATTTTCTTTCTTATTTCTATTGTTAATTGATTTTATACTAATTTTCATTTCTACATTGTACTAGTTTTAAGGATTGTTTTTGGAATAGTTAGTCTTAAGTGTTGTTTTAATTCATAAATATCATTTTCTTGATCATTTTCATTGTATTAACATATTATTGATTTCCATTTTTCTATGTGTCATTTCTATGTCCTTTGTGAAATTGTTCTTTTCTTTTACTATGTATTTTGTTTCTATATTATGTTTTTCGATTATAGTTCATAATTTATTGTAAAAATGTCTAAATTTGGTAATGAACTATAATCTCCTGAAGGAGAAAGGTGTGTTATGCGCCGATACTCTTACCTATTTAACGTCACATATATTACTCTATGGACTCTACATCTCTCGAGTTCCACTCTGCATTCTATGGACTATATATTTCCGGCTGGACAGAGGACCTTTACAACGAAACACAAGGCACATTCTCGCTCTGAACGTCAAATGAAACACATAACCTTATAATTATCTTTGATGAAATTCTGTATAATAATATCTCTATTCTGCAATAAATTTATGAAACTTGTGTTTCAAAATATCAAAATTACCTCCATCGATATAACAATAATAACTAAATTTTTGGTACCGAATAAATATGTTTTCGAATGTTATAGATGTTCTCAATTTGGTTGGAAAGAACCAAAAATCCTTTAAAGAAAATAACACCGTATCATTGTAATAGGTGCAGGAAAACACAAAATAATGCTAAAATGCACGTATTCCCGGCGAGAAATGATAATTTACGAAAACATTAATATAATAACCAAACTTTGGTAGCAAATAAATATGTTTTTGAATGTTATAGATGTTCTCAATTTGGTTGGAAAGAACAAAAAATCCTTCTTTAGAAAAAGTAACACCGTATCATTGTAATAAATCTCGGTACGTGTGTGTCATACAAGGAAAAATGGAGAAGTGGACTAAAGAACAAATTGAATTATTAATTGATGTTTTTAAGGGAGTGGTTTGCTTATATGCCTGTAACTTGCCGGTATACCACAACAAGCATCTTCGAAGAGATGCGTTGGAACGGGTGTTTCAAAAGGTTTCAAAGATAAGGGTAAATAGTTCTGCGGCGAGGGCCAGAAAAAAATTAAGAATTAAGAATTCGAGAAATCAGTTCAATATTAAAAATTGTAAAGTGAAACAGTCATTGAAGAGTGGTATTGGAACTGATAACGTATTATTATTCTTTAGTTTATATATTTAGTTAATAATTACATTTAATAAAAGAATAAATACCTAACTAAACTTTAAAAACTACTTTCAGGTTTATAAACCTAGCCTTACATATACGTATTTCAATAGTTTACAGTTTCTGGAGACATTTTTGACCCCGCGGAAAAGTCGAAACTCTTTTGAACCTTTGGTTCAGCTTCAGGAATCACAGAGTTCGGTAAGTGCACTTACTACTAATAGCAGAATATTTAACAATTGATAATAAATTAAATGAGCTTAATGTTGAAGTTGAAGTGCATATTTTTTACTTCATTTTAGAATACAAAATTAATGCTATTTTTTAGAGCAATGCCACAGAATGTATATCGTCTGAAATGGAATATCCCATAAAGGTCGATTATGATATTACCACATTTACCGAAGTGGATGATACACCAACATCTCCACATGAACAAGAAACACAAGTTAAACGTAGAAAGAGAAATAAGCGGTACTTCGATTCTGAAGCAGCTTTCAAAGTCCTTGAAAAGCTGACAAACTTTGAAGGGTCCTCTTCCTGAACCCACTGAACAATATATGTACATAATACCCGAACATTTAGACAAACTACTAAAATCATTCACAAATGTAGAATTGCACCGAGCAATTCCATTGAAGATCGAGGGTATTATATTGGAAAGTAGGCAACAGAATCTTCTACAAAGACTATAAAATTTGATAGATCTTATGTCATCAACAAGTCTTATCTAAACGAACGCATTAATTTTATAATCGCAACAACAATTTATTTTACAATTACTGACAATTTTATTTGTACATAATCGATGACATCGAACAAATATTTATAGGTATGGCACAATGCACAATAAACTAACTCAAAATGTTTTCTTATGTTCTATTCGACTTAAAGAGTTTTATATTTATTATATAAAATTTTGTCTCAATTTTGTGAAATGTTTTGTTATCTCATATCCTCCCCTTCTCATAAAGTCTCACTAATAATAGACTCAAATTTTTCAAAAATAATATGAATGCCTCCACCTCCTTAACAAAAATATATAAAGAAAACATTATAATTGTAGCCATTTTACGAAGAGACTATCATATCATGCTAAAAAATTTGCTAACGGCAACCGAGATTTAATTATATTCGCCGTAAAATCAATTATATACTTTTAGGCGAACAATCTCGAGATTTGAACTATGCTCGAAAAATGTTTGCTCATATTGCGTGCATATTAGACAGCTAGTATTATTGTTATTGTTATTATTATAGTAATTGCTCAAATTAAAGACAAATGGAAAAAAACTATTTTAGTCAACACTGATTTGAAAATAATAGAAGAGCCTAATTCGAGTCAAAATATTTTACAAAGCAGTCGATTTTATAAGGAATTTCTCGACATCATGTGCAAAACTGAAGAGAGCATGGCGAAAGTTATCAAAACCATTTTTACTGTCCGGGTTTTCTAATTATCGTAGTATATCCCAAATTTGCCACTGTGGTCTGGGTTGATGCTCGGCAATGAGAGATCACATTAGCATTCGAATGCTGCTGTAGAATCTTATTTTAACACTTTGGAGACGGCTGTCCACCTCAGTGGACAAACATACTCTGTGAGACACAGGCTATTTTATAAACAATGACTCAGTTTGCATCGAAAAGTTGAATAAATTACATATAGCAGTGATAAACAGTATTGTATTTTGAAAATAATTTTAAATTATTTTAGTAGTATTTTTAGCTTTTTCTTTACTTTCTATATATTTCTATACTTTTCTTTCTATATTATTACAAATAATATAGTTTTTTCTAAATACTACAAGTATTCAAATAATTTTTATTTGAAACAGTGCAAAAAACATTGTTCTATGATTATAATGTAATATTTGAATGCATCGGTTTATACCGGCGTTTCTATGTGAGTCCACTTGAAGATTATATATTATTATCTGCTAAATAAATTAATAAATATTATGTAACTTTATGTTGCCAATTTTTAATTGATGGAAAGTTATTGGTGGAAAGTTTAGAAAGCAATGTATATTTGTGAGATTCTCAAAATTTATTTTTATTAAATATAAATAGTATTGTTTGCGTTAAACATTTTGCGTATAAAATTACATGTGTTTGACTGAATTTCTAGTTGATATTTTTCAAAGACTATGCGATTTAACTAAATCAATGCAAAGATCTCAAATTCATGATTTGTTCAGAAAGAAAAGATTACGGCTTTTATGAAAAAATTAAAACTGTGGATAGCTAGGATGAAAACTAATAACTTTGACATCCCCAGTAGAAATACATCTGAGCTGGAGATGATTTTAATGCAAGCTAAATATTTGAAGTGTAGCTTATGTTAAATAATGTTGAGCCCACGTTCACAACGTGCGATTACTATGAGCTGAATATGAGACGATTCATATTAGATTCACATGAATTTTCCATATTGCTAAATGTGGAACGAATATGAGCGATATATGATATGTTTTACATATGATTTTTCGATATTGCTGAATGTGGTATTTATATGAGAAACTGAATATGAGTTTTACATGGTTTATTCACATTGCTAAATATAAGCTGTGTATGAGAGTACTAATATTGTAGGATTTAGAATATAGAATTATTCACATACAAATCATTTAAGATTTTGCTAATAAAGAACGAATGTGGAATATGTTTTTTCTTGTATTGCTCTATATATATATATATATATATATATATATATATATATATATAAAGTTATGTTCAAATGCAATATTATAAAATATGTTTTGCCATTGATAAAAATTAAAACAGTAACAATATAATACAAATATTATTATTAAATACAATATTAGCTGCAGTTATATTTAAATTATTATTATCGAAAGTAATTATATAAAAATAAATTTGGGCTTGACAAAATATTGTCGATAATAATCTTTTGAATGTTTATATTGGGTCGCCTATATCCACACAAGTCTCCTTTGCCTATTATATACAATATATTTGTCCATGTATGCGTGCCCAAGGGGCTGCGAATCCGTCTTGCAAGTTGCAACGCATATGTTCTGTTGTCCCTTTCAACTACTCTCTTTCTGCCCAGCTGCGATCAGTTATGGCCAAATATATACCGTTATGTGTACATCAGTTATATATACAAATTCGGTAACGATTTATTAACCAAAATTATTAAATTTATAAATTTTTTAAACTATTCCATATCGTAAAGTTCGACAGATTGCGACTCTGATTTTTGACTCACTAGCCTAGCATAAAAACGTCGCCGCTTATTATATAGTATATAATATATAAACAATGAAGATATATATATATATATATATATATATATATATATATATATAACACTAATAATTTATAGATTACGTTTTTGAAGGAACGTGAAAACTGGCTGTCATTAAAAACGCTGGAAAAATGTCTTGAAAGATGTACTGTCTGATATCTATTTCCGCATAAATAAATAATTAAATAAATAAATAATATATATATATATTAGCTGACCCGGCAAACGCTGTTTTGCCATCAAAAATATTTTTCCGCATTGCAAAAGTTCTTATAATATGCATGATATATTAATAATAATGTTATATTTTTATTACACGAATTTCTTTACATTTTGATAATTAATTCGAACGCATCATAGTGCTTTGTTTATTTTAATTTTATTTATGTCAAATAGTGAAATATTTTTAATCAATGAATAAATTAGATTTTAGTCTGAATCATCGCAGTACCATTATCTAAATATATAATTTTTATATAAATATCAGATTTTTTACTTTTGCATTTAATTTAAAAATATTGAATGCCAATTTCATATATCCAATATGCACTAAATTTTTAAATGCCAAAATATTTCCTTTTTGGTTCGAAATTTAATATAATATGATATAATTTATATCTATAATTTGATTGCCAATATTGCCCATAACATAACTTGGAATAATTAATTTATTTGTATCTTATTGAAGTCGTTAAAAATTCATTTTTTTGAACTGTCAGAATTTTGTTTATGATTAATGTTAAATTCAATATGTCGCTTTTTATTGTGATCTATAATGTTTTAATCACTTATCATCTAAATTTTCGACTGCAAATTGATATTCATACTATCCCTGAATCTAACATGGATAAAGTTCTGAGAAATCCGAGTCCAAATCTATAAAATGTTTGATTTTTGGCACTTTTATTAATTTTTTATCAATTTTTGTACTGTAAAATAATGGATGATTATTTATCAAAATTGTAATATTTAGACTATAATTTTAGATGTATACTTTTTATTTTGGCATTGAATTATTTTCATTAAAATCAAGTGAAACATAAATATATTTATTTGATATTTATATAAAACATATAATTAAAATATGCATTAAAATCATATTGTCTATAAATAATATGTCATTTTATAAATAGTATTTATTACTTTGGTGCTTGATATGGGTATGAATTTGTAATAAAATATATTCTTTCTGACAAATAGTTAAAAACTTGTTATAATTTTCAAAATTATTTGACATTTCATACTACAAAAATTAATTCACTCGCATCATAGCGTTTTGTTTATTATACTTTTGTCATGTCAAATACGTCAATATTTATTTATTATAAATTAATAATTATTTTAAGTGATCAATGAATATATTATATGCTTGTTAAATTCATAAAAAAGTGCAAATTCAACACGGGAATATTGTGGAAATAAATATTTTTTTACATAAAGATCTGATTTTTGACATTTGCATTTTATTTCAAATTAATTATAACTGTCAAAATATTTTCTTTTGGATCGAAATTTAATATAAAGTGATATAGTATTTAGTTTGTCTAGTTTATTTTTGTCAGATTGCAATGATACCTTCAGATTGTACTATTCCATTTAAGAGGTTACAATTTTCTGTATGATTAACGTTTGCGATGGCAATCAAAATTTATTTCAACTTATATAATAATAATATTTTATTTTAATTACACAAATTTCTTTACACTTCGATAATTAATTCCAACGCATGATGCAGGTGTTTTTTTATTTTAATTTTGTTTATGTCAGTTTTTTTTTAAATTAATGAATAAATCAGGTTTCAGTCTAAATTAACAAATCAGTATCTTCATCTGAATATACAATTTTTTGATTATTTATATTTGATTTTTGATATTTGATTTTTTACATTTTCATTTAATTGAAAAATAGTGAATGCCAATTTCATATATTCAATATGCAGTATATTTGTAAATGTCAAAATATTTCCTTTTTGGTCGAAAATTAATATATGATATTTATTTTACAATATTGTGTTGTATCTATAATTTGTTCGGCAATATAACTTGGAATAATTAATTTATTTGTTTCTTATTGAAGTCGTTAAACATTTTTTTGTGAAATGTCAAATTTTTGTTTATGATTAATTTTAAATTCAATATGTCGCTTTTTTATTGTGATCTCTGATCTATAAGGTTTTGATGAAGTTTTGGTATCCGAAATAATTTGGTAAGCTAATCAAATAAATATAAATTGTAAATCTATTTATATAATTATTTTCATAAATTTTGACAAATGACATTTGACGATTTTCATGTCAACATTTATTCAAATTTATAAACATTGACTTTTAATTAGATTTAAAACTATAAATTGTGATTTTGAATATAGCATTTCATCTAATTTGGATATAAATGTTGGATATATTTATATATGTACATGTTTTTGAATTATATTTTCTGAACTGTCAATTTTTGTTTTTCAAAAATCATAAATCTTTTTTTCTCAAATTTTCCATAAATTTTGACATTTGTCATTTTAGTGTTTTGTTTTTTTTTTGCCATTTTCTGTCAAAATTTTTTGAAAATATTTATTTTACAATATTGTTTTGTATCTATAATTTGTTAGGCAATATTTTCAGTAACATAACTTGTAATAATTAATTTATTTGCGTCTTATTGAAGTAACTCGTTAAACATTCTTTTTTTGTGAAATGTCAAAATTTTGGTTATGATTATTTTTAAATTCAAGTGCCGCTTTGTTATTGTGATCTCTAATCTATAAGGTTTTATTGAAGTTTTGGTTTCCGAAATAATTTGGTAAGCTAATCAATTAAATCTAAATCATAAATCTATTTATATAATTATTTTCATAAATATTGACAGATGACATTTAATTTTTTTTTCATGTCAACATTTATTTAAATTTTTAAGCATTGATTTTTAATTAGATTTAAAACTATAATCAGTGATTTTGTATGTAGCATTTCATCAAATTTGGATATAAATGTTGGATATTTCTATATATGTACATGTTTTTGAATTTTATTTTTTGAAATGTCAAATTTTTTTTTCAAAAATTATATATCCAATTTTCCTTTAATTTTGACATTTGTCATTTTAGTGTTTTGTTTTTTTTTGGTCATTTTCTGTCAAAATTTTTAGAAATTTATAAAAATTATATATTTATATTTCAAATTTACTTTTCAAAATTTCCTATAACCTAAGTTGGATATATATGCACACGATGAGCCATTAAAATTTAAAATCGGTCCAGTAGTTTGGGCGTCCATCGCGAACCAACATCGTGACACGAGATTTATATATATATATATAGAATATATATATATATATATATATATATATATACATATATATATATATATATATATATATATATATATATACGCTCACTAACTCATATTTTTATTGTATTAAATATAAATATTTGATGGAACCGCACGTTAATCATCAGTGTGCGAAATTCGACAAACACACACTCATAGAAACGCGTCTTCACTGCACATGGTACTGCAGGAGAAAGTTCTCGAAGCGTTGTTCGAAAAATTTGTTAAATCTTCAAGTAATAAACAATAATAATAGTGTGTAAACTGTGATAAAATTAATAAAAGTTAATGTGTGGATAAAATATTATTTTGTGAAATTAAAAACGAAACTTGGTGCGTGAAATTGTAGTGAATAACAGAATTATTGGTGTATAATATGAAATAATAATTTGTTATAACCTCACTGACATGGAAAATCAAGTGAACAGACAAGTGAACTCTTAATATCTCAAATGATTAGTACTTATACATAAACAAACATTAATTATGGCACGAAAAGTCATATCATAAATATTAAATATATTTTTAATACTTTATATCCTATAATCATGGAAAATAACATGTAGAGTAGACTATAATAAAATTAATTATGGCACAAAATGTTATATTATAGATACTAAATATATTTTAAATATTATATATCCTATAATCATGAAAAATGATTTGAAAATTGTAATAAAATTGATGAAATTCAATATATTGTCTATTTAAAAATTGTATATATTTATTCAGAATACATTTTTTTTTATTAATGGTGTTTGTTCAATATTAATTGAATAATATTTAATATTTCAGAATATAGGGTCAATAATTTTGAATATGGTTTATATAAATTTTTCAATATGGTATAAATATTATTTCCACATATTCTCCTTTCATTCGGAATATGAGCGTAATATGGAAAAATGTTAAGCAAATCGTATAAGCTAAATATCATATTCCCGCATTCGTCCCTCATTACGAATCTCAGCGGAATATGACCGAATGTTAACAAAATCATATGGGCTCAATATTTGAAAATCATATTTAGCTTACATAAAAATCATATTCAGATCAGATTCATTGCTACTAGGGATGTTTTCCACCTTTAAAATTACTTCTGTTACTGATGAAATAGAAGTAAGGAAAGATCTTATCAATCATATGACTACTCTGAGGACAAAATTTTCGCATTACTTTAAAGATCTAGATATGTCCAAATAAGAATGGATTAGAAATCCATTTGTCATTGAGAAATATGATGAATTTCTAAAAAACAAGCTCAACCGTCGCATTAATTTTTTTTTAATATTCTGTTAATTATTATTCTATTATTTGTTTTCATTAAATTTCAAATTATTTTTTCTTATAATAAATAGTTATGTTTGTATGTACATTTTTTCAAAATATTGTGTATTATTTGGCATAATTTTAGTTAAGTATATTTAAATTAAATTGTTAGAAAAATTAGGGGAGCGCAATATTTTTTTCTATCGAAGGGGTTTTCGATGTTTTATGGTTTGTACATAATTATTTATGGATATTGTCGATACAGTTTTTTATAATATCATACTTGTCTACAGATTTTCACATATGGAAAGATGAAATGGAACAAAACAGTATATCTAGCTATGTTAAGGATACTGCAGGATACAAAATGAGCGATGGGAGTACAATTCTGTATTATAACTATAATAGATCATATACGTTGTCGAGAACGCACAGGCAGATTGTCAAAGATTTTCAATAGTAGAAAGATTGGGAAAGCATGTCCCTCTCGAATTGTATCAACAGTTAACAATGATGGTCATGTGGTTGTTTACTACTGGAAGACGCATTTGGGACATCAAAAACTTGCTAAATATATTCGGATGGATAAAAAATTACAGAGACATATCAAAGGGATTTTTGTTATCATTGGTAATATACCTGAAGCATCGTATAATAATAAATTACCACTGAAAGCTTCTTTAGTCTCCAGTAAAGATTTGTGGAACATAAGAAAATAAATTTAAAACCATACCGTACATACAAACAACCAACTGATTATATCAGTGTGAACCTTTGGGTGTGAATTTTCAGTATTGTTTCATAAAAATGTCAACACTGTTGATTATGAGCTTAGAAAGGAAGATTATATGTTAATAATAATGACTAAGAAGCAGACGCGGAAATGTTGAAGGAATTTGGCACAGACAGAATATGCTTTGATGCCGCCCATGGAACAAACAGTTGCGTACATTAATGGTGATTGATGAATTTGGAAGCGGAGTTCCAGTTGCATTTTTTGCAAACAGACAAGGTGAAGTAACGTGTAAAATATTTTTTGAAGAAATCTCTAAGGCAGTCGGTAAAATCAATACAAAGTCATTCATGACAGATGACTGCCCAGTCATGGGTGCTCCACAGCATAAACTGTTGTGTTCTTGGCACGTGACTAGGAGTTGAAAGAGGGCAGCAGCAGCTGCCAAGATTGTTAATAGAGAAAAGAGAGACTTAATTTATGAGAAATTGATAACTATAAGAATGATTTTAGATGAGAGAGAAATTTGGGGAAATTCAGGACTAGTTTAAATAAATTTTTGGATGAACTTGAGGGAGATGATGATACAAAATCATTTGTAACATATTTTAGGAAAGGTTAGTGCTACCGTGAATCTACATGGGCATATTGCTATAGGAAAGGATTAGGGATTAACACTAACATGTTAATGTTCTTAGAAAGCCATCATAATCAAATGAAGAAACGAGTCATGGGAAGGAAGTACAGTAAGAGAATGGATAAGGCCATTGATATGGTGTGAAGAACTGAAGTGGAAACCTTTTGTTGCAGAAATAAAAGAATAAATTGAACTTGTATATTAACAAGACAGAGAGAGACAATAAAAAGGCATAAGAGAAGTGAAAATATAAAGCAGATACAAATTATTTCCGATAAACAGTGGAATTTATCATCATATGTGGTTACACAGGCTAATCAAGCATGTAACAGTTCTTGTATGAGATGCGAATAGTGCAAGATTTGCTTTCACTTGTGTAGACTATTTAATTAGGTAAATCATTTGTCAGCCCATCCACGCATGTGTAACATTTTTCCCATCTGACACTGGCTTTAAGCGTGAATTGTTAGAAAGAGATATGGTGCAGAAATCTGAACTTTTTAGCAAAATGACGTAAAAAGTTTCTTGGAATGTTAGTTCATGTACTGAATCAATTAAGTATTGAAATTTTCCGAAAGCATTATAAATAATGAAAGTTTCGAAAATTATTTGCAATTGGCTAATGAACTTTATGAAGGATTAAAAACGGAGCCAGATTTTCCTGCTGAAATTAGTGTACGTCGCCGACGCCACCGAAAACAAATTAGCATGTAGGAGATGAAGACATTTAATTGACTACAAAAGAAAATTTTAAAATTAATCTTTACTACCATCATACTTGATACTGCAGCTCCAACATTGACTGCACGATTTGATATTTTATCAAATTTTTGAATTTCTTTATACATTTTTTGATATTATTGCGGGCCAAGAGACTATGCCTTGACGATATATTGATCAAAGCACAGGCTTACAAAAAGGCAAGAAATAGATACGTTAGGGAAATAAGAAAACACAAAACTACTTCATGGATAGGCTCTGTAACCAGCGTAGGTAACGAAGACCCTTAGGATATAGTATACAAAATTGTGTATGATAAACTAAACAAGAAGGCTTTCCCCAATTCTCACTTGAACTGCCTTTTGAAAATAAAGAAGAAATTCTATCTAGTAGTCATTAAATAACTGCTTCCAAGAAGGTAGTTTTCCCGTCGATTGAATTCCCAAAAGAGGGAGTGAAAACAGACAGAAGAGACAGCAAAATCATACCGATTTTCCATCACTGCCCTTCTGCAGTGATGGGTAAGGTCTTAGAGAAAATATTAGTAGAGCGCATCCACGCAAAGTATATAGAAATGAATATGTGTATAAACCTTTGATAACTATGGTGGCCCGCCATAGCAGGCCAAATTGAGCAGCCTCATGGAAAATGTAGTTAAGGACTACTTTAAAATGAGAAATTCTTATGCAACAGGCAACAGGCAACACCAAAATAGTTAAGAGGAAAACGCAGAAGTCAACAGGGATCAATAATTGGACGTGCTGCATAAAACTTCTGCATGGACGTTATGTTGCATATGCAGATGACTTGGCGCTAGTGATCAAAGGAATCTCCAGAGATGACCAGGAAAGAACTGTATTAAATAATAAGGCATGCCGTACTACGGCAAGCAATGCACTCTAAACAATAAACAGCAAAATGCCACTTTACTTGGAGATTATACAGCAAGAAATCTATAAACAATACCATCTAAATATTTAAAAAATACTGTTGAATCTCCATGCCTTCGAGAACAAGGTCACTGTTTACTTCCCAGGTTCGGAATTACCGAACCGAATTTAGCAAAACGCGAGACATTTTCTCTCATGTTAAAAAAAACAAATTTAAGAACGCAAATTACAAATGCACATTTAAAGGATCAATTAAAACTGTGTGTTACAAAGCTTAAGCCAAATATACAAATACTGTCAAACAAAAAACAAAGTTTACACACTTAGTAAACACTTAGTGAATAAACAATATTTTTTGCATTTTTTGTATATTATTTTATATGAATATTACTTTCCTTCGGTCTATCTATGATATGATGATCAATGTTTTTTCTTAATATACAGCAAGCAATAACAGCAAAATTATAAAAAAATAATTTATCAAATAGCTCCTCTACTCACTTTTTTAATCAACAACTGCATAAAAAGAGGTACTTTTCCATCGTGCCTCAAAACAGCTACAATAAAACCAATTTTTAAAACAGGAAACAAAACAGATCCAAATAATTACAGACCCATAACAATAACTAATACATTTTCGAAAATATATGAAAAAATAATTAAAGAAAGATTACTAAATTTGTTCATTCAAAAAATAGATAAACATCAATATGGTTTCCTCCCTTCATCAAATACACAAGGTGCCCTAATAGATTTGACTAATACCATCAGTACTCAATAAACTAATAGATTTGGGTGTAGAGGGTTTTTCTTACAGCATTATCAAAGATTCCTCATGGAAAGGGTAGTAAGGATGAATGTGGGAAATTTCACAAGTGGAAGATGTAGAATAACCTGTGGAGTCCCACAAGGTTCTGTATTAGGACCTTTATTATATCTATTATACACCAATAACCTTAAAGACGCAAAATTAAAGGGAAGATACATATTATTTGCAGACGATACTGTCATAGTATATGCAGATAAGGATAAAAAAAGGACTCGAAGATATTATAAACACAGATACGAAAATATACACCGAAAGGCTAACTGAAAATAAACTAACAATCAACATTGATAAAACAAAATACATATATTTCAAACATAGAAAAAATACCGAGGACACTAAACTAAATATTAAAGTAAATAATAGAGAAATAGAAGAAGTGGAAAGCATAAAATACTTAGGACGATATTAAGATGACCAATGATGACGATAAATTTAAAACAAAAATAAAGAAATACTATAAGGAAATTGAAGACAAAGAAGACTGAAGAGTTATATATAAAGATATTTTAATTAGATTAGATATTATATTAATGAAATAGTCAAATGAAATGTATATATAAAATATGAAAACTGTTTTTCATAATCTCTCATACCAGGCACCTCTGCCTGACAGAGATATGAAAATACATACTGTTGAGGCGCGAAGCTTAAAAAATTACTTCCACGTCTAACAGGGTGTTGTCGTTTACTTATTCTAACCACTACACTTTTAATTTGTTCTATAATGGAACTGCTGGTGTGATCGGTGATTAAATAAATAAAATGCGACTTTTAATATTAGTATGTTTATTATATAAAAAAGAATATATTGAATATAAGGGCATCAGATAGTTAGTCTTTCTATGCTGAGCTCTTATACTGACTACAAAAATAGTAAAAAATAATATTAATAATATTAGCCCCGCCCGTAAGAGGCGGATTACATTAATTTGTACATTTACGGGGGATGATTTCTTGGACTTAGTGATTGATTCCTTGAAATGATCTGAAGGCATTTGCAGACGCATAAATAAAATTACCGACGCCGATATAGACGGTCCAGACATATAACTAACATCAAAAATAAAAATATCTTATATTACAAATGCATCTAGCACTTGAACTGTGAATGACATTAGACCACCTAGTCTAACATAGTCCGGCGACACACTAGTCTAGACGACGACCCTTATAAAAAATAGTTCATGTTACACTCGTAATAATATACTTTATGAATTCTTAACACATGCAATACAAGTAATGTATATATATATATATATATATATATATATATATATACATATATATAAAAAAATCTATACTGTTTTTCTAAATTAGCTGCAATCTGAAAGCGATTAGCAAACTTATGATGAAATCGAGAGCCAAGATGATCGCAATGAAAATTCCAATGTACCAAAGAAAAAATCTACCTGAACACTAACTCACCACACCTGGTCAATCATGAGCTGCAAGAATTTTAGAATAGTGCATGTGCATTAGGATTACTAGCAATACCACGAAAAAAAGCGTCGTAACAATTTAAACATCTTATGAAACAATTATTGAGGCAGGAGACAAAACGTATATCCAAAACGTCCAATAAAAAATTGGTTTTGCTTTGCATTGCTTTTCATTAAAACCTTGAAGCTTTTTGTACCATAAACATAATCTGAAATATGTATTTAATTTACAGAAACTTGTGAAATAGCTTATAAAGTCATCGTAACGTGCACGTGGATGTTACTTTTTCTAAAATTTATATATCGCTTAGATAAAAATTAATGTATTCGACTAGAGTTTATATAAGACAAGCAACGACATAAAAAGTCAAACTTTTTCACTTTCGCGATGTGCAGTATCATGTATGGGCAAAAATAAATCTTATGTGACGTTACATTTGTTAATTATATTCATAAACAGACAAAATAACAAAAGAACTATAATGACTAATTATATAATATTACATTAAAATTACCATTGAATTATTTAAATTGTAATATTTATTTGTATGTATTGTTGATTAGTATTCGTGTATTGGTAGTTTTCGATTTATAAATATTGGTAATTAAGAAAGAAAATACTATCATAACTTACGCGTTACATTGTGTTGCTCATTGAATATTTAAAATTCGTTAAATATAATTTATTGCATCAGTAATTATCTTCCAACTATCAATTGTCGAGTGATTACAAATTGATTTTATTCAATATTACTTTTTCTCTAATATCTATGCTGCATGATATTCTCAATTTCCTTCGAAGTTAATTTAATTTCACAAATTTGGCGATTTATATTATACAAATGAGTATTTTGTTGAGGATTGAAAATAACTTGTACCAGATATCAGGCAAGTCAGGAAGGTCCAAAAATTTTGTCATCATTACAATTGAATTGGACAAATCCAACTTCACTACCTTGAATAATTTCTGAAAGTATTGAAATATCTTCGTCGACAATACATTATATTTGATCCATACAAAGAAGTCTTGTATCTTGACTTCTTGTTAAGAAGTCCGTACAAATTAAAAAAATATCCTTCCGATTGATTATATATGGAGGTGATGGAAGGTCAATTAATGCGTTTGGTATACTACTATTAATTGTAATGACACTTTTTTCACATACCTCAGAATCCTTTTCATTTGATATATTGTATTGATTTAAGAAGGTGAACAATCTCTGATGTTCAATGAAAAATATATTAATCACAATAAGAACCCGCCTGAAATTCTAGACATGTGCACGACGCCTAGTGAATATGACAAACACAGAGCGGTGTCTTCCTATTTGATTGAAAACTATTTTCATAATCACAAGGATAAAGAGATCCTCTAAATATCTTGAACTGTAATGAAGGCTTACAAAGATTACATATAAAAGAGATGTGTCAAATAGTCGGGCACATCTAAGCTTATTTGCTTAATGATCATTACAAATTGATCATTGCTATCAAAATGATCATTACAAATCAAGATTTTTCTTTATATCGTCACAGCTGAATGGGTACTCATGAACAAATAGTCCAACAAAATTCTAATGAACTTCAGACACAAAGATTCTGATTACATCTCATTTGATATATAAATCAATTATAATCTATATTCAAATTGTGCAGAAAACACCTTGCAATATGCTCTACATTCTCGTATTATGTACATATTTGAATGAATGTTTTTCCATCCATGGCATTTTATTTTTCGTATTATTTTATATGGAAGCAAAACTGTGTACCATTAACTTTCTACCATATTCATACTGTCTTTCATTTTGAAATAAATGTGTCCTTATAATAAATATGGATCATTTTGCTTACTACTCTCAAACAATTGAATAGATTAAATATATAAATTGTGTAATTTCCAGGAATACGTAATTGTTTTTTATCTAATTGCAATAAAATCGCAATTTGATATTGCAGTATTGTATCTATTTTTTATACCGCAGAAGTATAATTAATAACAGTGTTTATAATTTGTTTCAGCATAACTTCTCCTGTTAGTAATATTATTTTCAAATTTGTTTGCATTCAACAAATAAAATTTTGTTTCAAATCCCATGCTTTTTAACAATTTTATATATTCAAAGACTACAACACAACTTGAAACAAAAATCGTAATTCGAGAAAACTACCGACGATTACGATTACTTATACAATACATAATTTGAACACTTTGGCAAATTGTACTTGAACTAATTTAAGAACACATTATTAGATTTATTTTCGCTCAACAAGAAACTCATGAACATATAAAAATCAATACGATCATATAGTAGCACATAAAATTAAACTATTTAAACGAGTAAAACATTTGTCGCTCGCAAACCATTTTCTCGATTTACTAAAACAACTCAAGTTATGCTTTTTATGTGGTGGACCGCCATGCAAAACTATTAAATCGAAATGCAATATACAGTATTATTTAAATTTAATATTTGAATAAATTTTACTAGTTAATATATTTCAGGTTGTGTTTTCATTCTTCTTTTCTTTTATATAAAAATGTATAATTTAACATTTTGGGTACATGATTTGTCGCCTCCTCAAAAATTGCATTTCACTTAAGAATTTTAATTGTTACTCTCATAAAACTCGAACATTATAGATTAAATAATTGCATACAGTTCTGTTTTGAAACGAGAATCGCGCTGCTGATAAAAACATTTGTATGTTTTTGATATTTAATCACAGTTTTGTATTGCTGTAATTGTTGCTGTGATATATCTATAATTGGAGTATTTATTTAAGGAGTGTACCAATTAATTATTGTTCTTCTGCAAGATATGATGTTCGAATTTATTATTGTTTGTTTGATTCTTTTTTGAAGTATAACTCATATTAATTTATTTTTTCACTAACATGCTTTGTTACGAAGTAATAATCTCCTGACAAGTTTCTATTTGTGTCTTGTGTATTAATTAATTGTGTGATTTGTTGCCACTCAAATTGAGACTCGAAACGTATGGATCTAATAAATTTATTTTAAGAAATATATCTTAGTTTTCTTTCTATTCATTATCTGCATAGATAAATAGGGAACGAATGGCTATTCAGAGAAAAAATGATGGAAACTATAAAAATAATGAAAAAAAGGCAATGAGGGTTTGAGAATAGCTGAATACATGTTACGAAGATGTACGGGTAACGTTTTTCAAGAACGAAGAAGAAATGAGTTACGAATGAAATTCATCAGACTATATAAACAAATAGAAAATATTAAAAATATTGAACTTATTAGAAAACTCAGTCAAGATGATACATATAAGCAATTAGAAAGTAATAAAAATATTGAACGTAATAGAGAACTTCGTCAAGATCATAGGTATAAATCGAAAGAGCGCAAGCATAATATTTTACGAAATAAATTATTACGACTAAATAGTAGATATAAATCAAGCGAGAACGTTAAAAATATCAAGCGCATGAGAATAAATCGTAATATCTCGCACTATAGTAAAATTAAAAAATTAAAGAATATCAATCGAATTAGGAGGATACGTACCGATAAAGTCGCTTATAAAATGAATTAAATGAAAAATAAGAAAATAGTATTTAATTAAGTATCGAGAAAATATATATATAATCGTTTATCGAATGGTGAAAATTGTGATCCATTTGCACAGCTGCAATTAAAGTTCATTGAGTTTAGAGCAGAAAATCTTTCCCAGATTTGCTGTTGTTGCGAAGGACTTTTTTTTAAACATTCAGGTACAAAAATCAGTAAAAACGCGCTTATTCCTAAATTCACGCTACTAATAATAAAATAAATGTCGGAAACGCAATACTAAATGTGAAAGAGTTCATGTCGCGCAATATATATAATTTTCCTAGCGAATGGATATGCATTACTTGTAAAAAATATGCAAATCGTGGTAAAGTTTATAAATTAGCAACAAGCAATGATTTGAAATTTCAAAATATACCCGAATGTTTAAAACAATTAACCGAATTAGAAGAAAGAATAGTAGCACCTATACTAATTTTTATGTAATTTCGAGCTTTGAAGCCTTATGCTTTAAATCCCCAATTTGGTTTAAAGGGTAGCGTAGTTAATATTTCAATACAGATAATGATATTTTAAATGTTTTACCAAGAAAATTTAATCAAATGAAAATTATTCAAATTAAATTAAAATGAAATGTTAGTCATAAGAGCGATTATATGTTCGAATCAGTACGACCGGGCTTAATATGTGATGCATTGAAATATTTAATAACGACACCCTTATATCTAAACTATAACGTGCAGGTAGATCAAAAATATTTACGAAAACGAGCTTGAAAATATTGATTTTATTGTAGATGATGAAGATCCTGTCGAAGATGAATCAACTGAATCAACTCATAACGATGTTAACTCTGTTTCCTAATTCACTAACAGATTCCGAAGTTGAACAAATTCCATCAATTGATTTTAGCCAAATTAATAATGACGAGATATTACTTATTGATAATAATGCCGATATAGTGAATGAACATTCTTCAATGATAAGCGTAATTGCTCCGGGTCAGAACAAATATACATTGCCTTGGCATAAAATTGAAAACTTAGATGAATTATGCTTTCCAAAAATATTTGGTGGATATTCTTTTAAAGTATCTAAAATATCTTTTAAAGATCGCGCACGGTCAGAAGTCAGGCGTTTTGATCGGAGATCATGTATACCAACGCGCGTTTTATTCATGGCAAAAAAGCCTCGAGCTTTCTTGTATGGCAAATATAAATATACGAGTATGTTTAAGACGATCTACTAAAAATGCGGATAAACAAATTAAAGCATCCGATGTTATGGATTCTAATTTTGTAAGCGATTTAGTTAAATTTGATGACGGTTACAGGTTTTTGAAAAACATAAGATCTTTGCCAGCCTTTTGGAAAGATAAAAAAAGAAAGTTATTAGCTATGATTCGTCAGTTGGGCCGGCCCACTTTCTTTTTGACGTTATCTGCTGCGGAATCCCAATGGCCTGAATTATTGAAAACGTTAATAAAATACAGATTATAATACTAAAACAACCCTGGTAAGAAATGACTCCGTTACGTGTGCTACATATTTTGACTACAAGGTTAATTATCTGGCTATTGCGGCAACAAAACAGTATTTTCGGTGAATTTATGGTGATAAACAGCTACGAATGAGTCCAGTTCCAACAGCGGGGCAGCCCGCATGGGCATATATTATTATGGCTAAATAACATTTAAAAATGATTCAGATAATATTTATTCTAAACTGCAAATACATAAACACGGAAGGACATGTTATAAAGGACAGCGTAACAAGGAATATCGTTTTCATATTCCATATCCTGTTATGAGTAGGACTGTGATATTAGAGCCATTAAGTAAAAACGAAAAGTCACCAAAAACGTATAAAGTCATTCGCGATTGAATGAATAAGTTTTATAGGGAGAATAAATATATGAGTTACGACGATATTTTAAATAAATTAGGGATGAACGAAACGGAATATATGTGCCCATAATTATGAAAGTGGTCTAAGTCAAATTTAAAAACAAATGAGTATCAGTTATTTCATACCACATTAGTTTAAACTAAATGTATTCAATGTAATTTTTACGAAATTGTCAAAAATGAACCATTAGATAGTGGTTGTAATTTCAACATTATATGGAATTCATTTAGTGTTAATTATAAAGGTCTAAGTCAAAAATTCAAAGAAAATATATAAACATCTTGAAAATGGCACGTGGCCTTCTTTGATGCGTTTCTGAACATAGATAAACAAGTATAAATAGATAGCAAACTGAACCGCTTTTCGATTATTTTAATTTTCCGCTCCTGCTACAGAGGCGAGACGAGTGTAGCATGAAAATTTACCCCTAGGTTCAACTCTAAATAAATCCAAATCCTTAGGTTTAATTCTAAGATAAATTTATATATAATATTGTTACAATAAATCTGAAATTTTAATATGTGAAATAATAACAAAACATACTCATAAAAAATATATTTTCATATATATTTAAAACATTTTCAAAAATGACCCAAGCAAGTGTATATCTAGACTGAAGAGCTACCTCGACCCCCCCCCCCAGCACCTGACGTAATGGTGCAGTTTTAGTCTAACGTATTTAGAAACTCAGCCGATATATCACCAGATGTCCAAGCACCTCCAGACACAAACACGGCTCCTGGGCCAGATGGTATAACAGCCAGACTGCTAAAGTCTATGTCAACTGACATTCTGCTTAACTTGCTGAATTTATTACTTCTCATGGGTCGGATTCCGGATAGAATGATGGATTCTTATACGACTGATTCCGAAGAAAGATAACGCTAAACATTCTGGTGATTACAAACCCATTACTGTTTCATCGGTTTTAACTAGAACATTTGATAAAGTTGGCTAGGCGTTTGCTTAGTGAGGTTCATATTGATAGTCGGCGGAAAGCGTTCCAACCAGTTGACGGATGTGCACACAATACACTATCGCAAGATCACCTCTTACGGCACCATGGGCATAACAACAAGCCTTTATTTTTAGCTTCTATAGATGTCGCCAAAGCCTTAGAATCAATAGAACATGCTGCGTTAATCAACACACTGAATACTACAACCTATCACAAGCATTCACTCTCTTCTGCCAACATTGGGGATCTTAAAGCAAAACTCCGGTCAACGATTGAGAAATTAACCAGAGCACCATTGAAACCACAACAACGGTTATTTGCGTTAAGAACCATTGGTATTATTAATTTACTGCATCAATTAACATTAGGCAATGCCAAACTAAGGTTTCTGAAGTGTCTCGATGGTGCAGTCAGAAAAGCAGTACGTTCATGGTTGCGCCTACCTAACGATGTTACTAATGCATACTTTTACGCAAATAGTAAAGATGGGGGCCTATCCTTCCCGTCATTAAGGTGGATAGTTCCTCTTAGGAGAAAGAATAGACTGGTTAAGTTGAACTGAGGTGAGTCCTGTTTCTACCAACTGGTGCGACAAAAAATTATTGGATAATAACAACGTCAAGTCAACAGTCAACAGTAAGTGGACGGGTTCCCATTGGTTAAATCGTCCTAAGTCCCGTCACATCAGCGATGGGTGACCGAAGGCAATAAGTTCTTGACAGGTTAAGGCAATGTCAACGCGATCCTTTACAACCAAGAGAAGAACGGAAGATAGGGACTGTAGAGCAGGATATAAAACCCCAGAGACGTTAGACCACATCCTGCAAACTTGTCATCGAAGCCACCACCAGCGAATCGAGAAACACAATGCGGTAAGTAACTACGTGAAAAAAGCGCTAGAGAAATCACACTCTCGTGTAGATTTAGAGCCAACCTTCAAAACACCTGAAGGCACTCGAAAACCAAATTTGATCGCGACACAGGGTGTGAAGGCAGTTATACTGGATGCCCAAATCGTAGGAAGCTCTGCGAATATAGCCGGAGTCCAGAGACGGAAAATTGAACAATATAAAAATCTGAAGAACGTGGTGAAACTGCAATAGAATGTACCAACAGTGGTCTACAACACAATCACCCTTAACATCAAGGGTGTATGGCTCGAAAAATCGGCAAACTTTCTTGTGTCAGAATTTTTCAAAAGCATACTTCAGAAAATTTAAAAATAATGTTGACTACACTCTCGTGGGTTTGGAGCACTGAAGACAAAGTGTCAACTATTGCCATGACAACGCTGCAAACATTACGCATCATTTAACAGATTATTGAATCTTGCAAAAATCCTGCAAAAAACAGCCAATGAAAACGATATTGACAACATTTTAATTGAACACTTTCCAAATAGTAAATAAATGTCAAATACAATTAATATTCTTTATTGGAACGTGAGGGGGCTTCTCTCCAATGCGGATAAATTTAAAACACTTTTAAAAAACTACAAAATTGATATAGCCCTTATTTCCGAAACATTACTTAAGCCAAAAACAAAATTGTTTATTCCCAATTTTGTTGTATACAGAAAAAAGACATAACAGAAAATGGCGGTCGCGGCGCCGTTTTAATCATAAGAACATCAATTAAACATGAGTACATAAAAACCAATAACCTCAAACATGCTGAAGCAACAGCGATTACAGTAACCTACGGTAGACAACAGATCGCGGTTGTTTCAGCATAATTTCTAAATAATAAACCTTGCAAATCTAATTTGGATTCACTGGCTAACATACGACCGCATACTAGAGTGGCGGGCAATTTTTATGCCAGACTACCAACTTGGATATGCAGCAATAAAAACACAAATGGCATTAAACTAAACAACTATGTTTTCAATAATTTAGAAGAATTACAGCTTCATTTTCCTCATACGCCCACACATTACCCGAATATACCTCAGCATACTCCTAGCATAATAGACTTATCAATAACACTCAATATACAAAACATATCTGCACTAAATAGAATAGAATCCACCAACTCCGACCACAATCCAGTTATACTAAATATAGCAACTGGAAACACTTCAATTCATGCGCAAACACACATAAAGTATATCGAGACACAACAACTGACATTGACACAGCTGTTATAAAACTAACCACAAATATACAAAATGCAATCTCCGCATCGATTCCTTTAGTTGAAAATAATTCTAAGCAAAATATTCCACTTGAAATCTTACAACTAATCAAACATAAAAATAAAATTAGAAAACAATGGCAAACAAATTTCTTCTATATTATGACATATACATACATAATATTTCTTTTATTATATCTTTTATATAAAAATGGAGCTCTCTTTCAAATGTCTAAGTAAAACTCGAAAACGGCTAAACCGATTTGGCCAGTCTTAGTCTTGAAAAATTCGTGCCAATCCAGAGAAAGTCCAAAAGATGAGAATTTATTTCAAATCCGCGCAGAAACTTTTTATTTTTAATTTGAAAAATTTTTGTAGAAGCGTAATCTAAATAAAACAATGGACGGTTGCTAATCCGTAAAATGTCAAACGTTTTTGACAGATGATGTTCGATTACGTTCAATAAATAAATAGTAATTATTATTTATAATTTTATATATATATATATATATATATATATAATTCACTATAATTTATAATTTATAGTGAATATTATTTAATTATGATTGAATTGTAGTAAGTAGCTTGTTTGTAGTTTTATCTCCTATACATATAAAAAATAAGTCGGGTTTTCCTTCCTGGCGAAATAACTGATGACAATGGAAATCATACATTTCAAAAGAGTTGATATTTTAAGTTTCTAGTAACACTTGCGGCCCGTTTACTAACGTTTTTATATATAAACTAGCAAACCCGACAAACTCCGTTTCGCCACCAGATGGTTTCGTGAGATAGATGAAGAAATTTTTTGTTTGTTTTATATTTGAAAAGGAAAAATTTGATTTTGTTACACAACAGTAATGAATTTATCTCGATTACAACAATGAAGTGTTTTTAGTTGAACTTCTCTAAGTAAATGAAAGTGAATCCGCAAATTATCCGTTTCATTGAAGTGCTCTTTGGTAAACCACATTTTTTGTTTTTTGGTATGACGTTAACAAAAACAAAGCGGATGGTTTTCCAACTCGTGAACAGGCAACGTATAACTGCCCAATGAAAAACAATAATTTTCTAAATAATATGTTTGAAATTAATCCCGCAAACACTAAGCGATTGGCCTTGAGACTTTATATATATAGAACAGTGATTCCCAAAGTGGTCCACATGGACCCCCAGGGGTCCATGGCAACTTTCAGGGGGTCCACGGTAACGAAAATAAAATTTGGGGGTCCACGACATGAAAATGGGGGTCCACGACACAAAAATAGTGGTCCACGACAATGGATCTCAATACACCTTGTTAAAATTATTTCACTTATGTTATATAATCTTATAATATAAAGGCATATGAAATAATTTCAAGAAACTTAAAAAGTAAAAAAAAATATCGAAATATTTTTTTTTTTTTTTTTTTTTTTTATTTTCATATTATATAACAATCAGAGTTATTTACATACCCTATGAGTTATATGGCTAAATTACACATAATAATAATAATAATAATAATAACAAAAATAAATGAAAAAAAAAAAAAATAACAATAATAATAATAAATAAATAAATAAAAATAGATAAAAAAATAGAAGAAAAAAAAAAATAAAGAAAGTAAAAAGAAACAAAAGAAAAAAAAATTGTAGTAATTGCTCCAATAAGCAATTGACTATGGAAAACAATTTTTTTACATTAGGTCTATAGGCTGTTTCTTGCGTAGTCTTCTTATAGGTGGATTATCGAACAGATGAGCCAAAGTTGCATTAGGATGTTCAAGAATTTTAGCATGATGTCCAGTACTGATATTCTTGATGACATCCACTACGAAAGGGATGTTGAGGTCATCGTGTATGATTTTGTTGCTGACAAACCACGGGGCATCAGTAATCGTCCGTAGTGTTTTAGATTGCAAACGTTGAACAAGTCCCACATTTGATTTGCTACAACATCCCCACAGTTGGATTCCATACGTCCATACAGGTTTGATTATGGTCTTATAAATTAGAAGCTTATTATCTAATGATAATTTTGATCTACGACCAATAAGCCAATTTAATTTTGAGAGTGTAAGTTTAATTTGTTTTATTTTGGCTACGATGTGCGGCTTCCAGGTTAATCTGCGATCCATGTGAATACCCAAGTACTTGACTGTGTCTTTGGTTGGTATTTGTCTTTCATTTATGTACACAGCTTGACAAGTTGACTTATTAAGTGTGAAGGTAATATGAGTTGACTTCGTATCATTAATTTTGATGCGCCATTTTTTTGTCCAGGTTTCTATTTCATTGAGATGATTTTGTAGGATATTGGAAGCAAGAGTAGGATTTTCATTGCTAGCCAAAATCGCAATATCATCAGCAAAAGTAGCAGTGGTAGAGCTCGCCATGGTTGGAAAATCACTAGTATATGTAAGGTACAGAAAAGGGCCCAAAACGCTTCCTTGCGGAACACCTGATTTAATGGGAAAAAGTGATGATGATTCACAATTATTTCTAACTTTATACCATATGTTAGTTAGGTACGATTCTAAATTTGTGAAAGCAAGGCGGCAGCAACCATTTAATTTTTGCTAAAAGTCCTTCATGCCATACTTTATCGAAGGCCTGGCTTACATCGAGAAACACTGCTGAGCAGTATTGTTTGGATTCGAAAGTTTTATAAATTAAATTCACGATTTTGTGGCATATCGAAATATGCATATAAAAATGAAGTTGTGAGAAAAAAATCAACTTGTAAATACTTTGAACACAACAATATACAAGACGATATTGCTGCACATACACGTGCAGTAAAAATTCGATGTAAACAAATGCTTACAATATGAAGTGACATATCTCATTTTACAATAGTTTAGATAATTTTGTTCATCCGTCTTAATCCTATGGGAAGTTGCTAAGTGTATAATAATAATATTTTCATTTGCAGATAATCATAATACTTATTTTTATTACCGCCATAAGCAATCCCTTGTAATGGCAGGAAATTCCGAAATTTTGGCAACGTATTTGCAATAATGCGGAAGGGCGGAGTTTAATATTTATAGTTTTTACTTTTTTATGTTTAGAATTTTTCAAGTTTAAATCTGAAAATCAGTCTAGCAACTTTTGTTTAACAGACACAACTTATACCTTAAAATAATTACATATAAATATATACTGTTGGTTCTTGATAGAAAGTTTAGTGAATTTGTGTTATTTTGTTCGAGTACCAGAGAAAAGTAAGTATTATTTTACTATTTTTTATTAATTTTAGTTTTGTACTGATAGTTTGCAAAGATGTATAAATTATGCCAATTGTAAGATTTTATTCGTATTTTAACATTAAAATCAAGCGAATTAATACAATAGATTAGATTATAAAATTATTTGGATTATAATTTTTTTCCGACAAAATCAGAACAAATGCTCAATAGTTAAGAAACGTGTTATTTTCAAATATTTCCAAAGCGCACTCTCACTTATTGACTTCCCGAAGCAGAAGTTTGTCTTCGTAACAAAATCTGATTTGCTTATGATATGTTTTCTCGACGTTTCAAGTCATTTTGAACCGAAATTTGGGAAAAGTATATGTGTGTATGTATTGCTGTGTGTGTGAGTCAATTCATGACCTTGAACAACATTTCAAAAAATCGATTTTGCAAAGATAGACTGGACCATTTTCTCGTAATTGTCGAACAAAATTTTTTTCACGAGTTCAATGAAACATTTTCTGACAATAGATATCATAGTCTTATAGAATATACCAGAATATTACGGCTCTAGAAGAAGTCGCTTAATTTTTAAATTGCATCAAAGTTTGAAAATATGTGTAGCGTTTTTTGAAATTAATATTAAACCTTTCATTGACGTTTCTCAAAAACGACTGGACGGATTTCAAAAAATCAAAAACCATTCGATGAAACTTGGTAAGCACTATTGATGGTTAGTTTTTAATACGATCAGCTGAGCCATTTCACTGAAATCAACAAAAAAGTAGAAAAATTTTTGGCAGCGTTTTAGCCATAAATTCTTATCTGCTTTAGAAAGTTCGCATACTATTCGAGACATATTAGCCGTTTCTTCGCAATTGATTGTTCAAAAAAACATCTACATGTATTAATGATATTTGGTATGGCGATGGAGTACGTGGTTTAAATAAATATACTAAAATATATAATGCATATTTATATATATGCATATATTATATATATATATATATATATATATATAAAATGTATCATGATAAATAGTATTAGACATGTTTCAAGTCATTCAGAATCGTTTGACAGCAAATTGGAAAATATATGTATGTGAGAAAACATGATGTATTGAGAAAACAATAAACCTCTTCTTTGGGAAACTTTGATGCGGAGTGTTCGTTTTAAGGAATTTTGGATAATACGACTTTGCCTAGTACATAATTCTCAATTCATATAGAAATTATATAATTTAACATATTATAAAAGAATATTTCGTTACAGCATTTTTAAAGTTAAAATTCAAATTTGAATAAAATACTTTACTCGATCACATTTATGTATGTTGGCGGTTTGTTTATGTCTGCCACAAGATTTTAATTTAATGCGATTTAAATTTGACTTTGCTTTATTAAGAAACAGCTAGACTTTATAACTTACTCAAATAAATAAATTTTGCCCACAGCTGACTGACGCCATGTCCGATTCTAAAAAGAAATGTAGACAGCACAGCGTTGATTATATGAAGTTTGGTTTTATTTCATCACCTTCTAACAGCCAGTTGCCTATGTGTTTATTGTGTAACAAAGTTTTGGGCTATGACTCTATGAAACCATCTAAGTTGCAATTTCAGTTGAAAAAATGTCATCCTGAAAAATCAGATGAAAGTTTGCAATATTTTCAAACACTCAAAGATAATTTTCAAAAGAGGTCTACATTAGACAGAATGTTTGCTTCAACGTCACAAAGAAATGACGATGGTTTGCGAGCATCATACAATATTTCGCTAATGATAGCGAAATCTGGAAAACCGCATACTATCGCAGAGAAGTGAATTTTACCAGCCGTTGAAAAGGTTTTGAAAACCGTTTTACACAAACCTGCTTCTGACATCATTAAAAGAATTCCCTTAAGCAACAATACTGTTGAAAAACGTATTGAAGAAATGGGTTCTGATATTGAAAACTTCTTGTGTAATTATTTGCAAAGGACACATTTCTCCATTCAACTGGACGAGTCAACTTTACCTGGTAATGAGGCATTACTATTAGTATATGTTCGTTTTATAATGAATGAAAAAATTTACGACGAATTGCTTTTCGCAATAGCTTTAACAACTGACATTAAAGGCGAAACCATATTTCATGTTATGAAGAACTATTTTATTGAAAAAGAAATTCCCTTAACAAATATAATATCGGTTGCTACAGATGGTGCACCATGGTTGGACGACATCGTGGTTTTATCGCACATTTAAAACAAAATGTGTCAGGAGTATTAGCAGTACATTGCATAATTCATCGCCAGCATTTAGTCGCTAAAAATTTGTTTCTTAGACTGCATAAATCTCTGCAAGTAGTTATTGATGCAGTCAACCGAATCCGAAGCAGCGCCTTGAATTCGCGTTTATTTGCCAAGTTATGTGATGAAAATGATCAACACTTTCATCAATTACTTCTTCATACAGAAGTACGCTGGCTATCGAAAGGTTTATGTCTGACAAGATTTTTTGCGCTTTTTGAGACTGTCTTAGAATTTCTGGATTCTAAACATAAATTTTTAAAAGACAGTCTGATAAAATGTAAACCAGACATCGCGTACTTGACAGATTTATTTGCTAAATTTAATGCGGTTAATTTGCAATTGCAAGGCGACAGTTTAACTTTGATTAAAACTAAATCGATTTTAGCACCATTCCTATCAAAAATGAAGCTAATGAAGCAAAACATTGGACGAGGAGAATTTTCACAGTTTCCTAATTTATCACAGACAAAGTATCAGGAAGAGGACGTTTCAACCTATGTTGAACATTTAAATGCCCTTTATTCTGATTATAAAACCAGATTTGAAGACATTTTGACATTAGTAATACCACCGTGGATAACTAATCCACATGGTGAGATAGAAGAAACAATTGGCCGAATTAAGTACCAATGAGGAGCTTAAGATTGAATTTCAAAAAGGATATCACAAATTCTGGCTGCAAAAAAGCATACCCGTCGCTTATCCCATACTATGGAATATCGCAAGAAACTTTTTAATTTCATTTCCGTCATCATATTTAGTAGAAAAGGGGTTTAGCGCTGTCACTAATCTACTAACAAAAAAGAGAAATAGACTAGATATTATTAAGCGGGGAGATTTAAGATTACATCTTTCCACATTGTCGCCAAATGTTGACAATTTATTATTAAAACATGAAGTACATTCTTCTCATTAGAACATTAATTTATTGGTTTCTTTATTTTGATATTTTATTATGTTATTTAGATTTTAATTAATAAATGTATAAACGTAGAATGCATTTTTACTTAAAAAATGCACTTAAAAAAACTTATCAATACATTAACAAATTTATATAAAACAAGCAATAGGTAAGTAGGGGGTCCATACCACATCCAAAAGCATTGCAAGGGGTCCACGATACAAATGAGTTTGGGAACCTATGATATAAAGGAACTCAATCCATTTTGGATTTAAAACAACAAAATTTTATAACCTGCTCAGACCCGCTAGTTTTATCACTTCGAGCAGTGATATTTCAATCAATTAAACTATGAAGAGGGCTGCAGGAAAATTAATGAAAAAAAGAAGGATTATAGTGACGGAATCTGAAGTTGCAAGAATACTTCAATACTTCCGAAATCCAATAATAATTTTTACTATACTATAATTTTTTATTGTGGATTTTAACAAACTTTACCAATTTAAATAGGTTGTTCCAATCTGAAAAGCCAATTATTTTGTCAGTTTATAAGAAAATTAGTTTGACATATTTAGATCTATTAAAAACATATATGGATAATAAGTACATAAATAGAACACCTATATATTATATTGATCCATCGACATGATTACTATGTTGGAGTAAAAGTTTTCAAACATTTCAACAAAGCAGACTTTTCGAAACATTCTCTTTTACAAGAAAAATTGCATTTTATAATTCGAGGATGTGAAGAAATAAGAAAACGATTTGATTTTAATGATACGATATTTAAAAATTTATCAGTAATTGATCCTGCTGAAACATTGAATGGTAAAACGGTAATGACTACAGCAAGTTTGCTACCATTAAATGAGTAAACAGTCGCGATTATCAAGTCAAATTCAAATGATTGATAATGAATGCCGAAGGTTTCATAGCTTTGAATTGCCAGATGATATTCATCTTGATGATCCTGTAGATAATTTTTGACAAAATTTTAATTTACAGAGATAAGAGGTTTGTTTGGAATTTTGAAAATCTAGCCAAGTATTTCTTAAATAATATGTCGAAGGGATGAGCGCGGTCTGGTGCGCTAAATGTTTTATAGACTAAATAAGTAATAATGTAAGCTAAAAGATGTTATGGGCGGCAGCGCATTGGAAGCTGTCCCCAAACCGTAAGTAGATTATTACTTATTATGTAATTAGAGTGTGATGTGACAGGTTTGGACACTGGTGGCACTGTGAGTCTAGGATAAGTTTAGAATAAGTCAAATATGTGCGAATATAGATTGTCTAATTATGTCAACAAAACAAAAGCCTGTCATTATTAATGTTAATCAAATATTAATTAATTTCCCAGCGATTTGCGAGTCAACTGATAAATAGTAAAAGTAAGATAAATAGTAAAAATAATTTAAAAAGTTCGATCAACCTTTCGATATAAACATATTAAATCTCTTCATTGTGGAGCTCAGCATTTATTGAATGCGCTCAGGGATACATATTGGCCAATCAGTGTATTGGTCTTATTTACAAAAAACCGTAGAACTCTGCAATTGCTATTCATTAATTGCGAGGTAGACTTTGAAGATCCGATTTCTCGGACATCGTCCCACTGAAGGCTATAAAAAATCAATGGATATATATGCCAATTTGCATGCTTTAGTATGCGAGCTGTTCATTTGGAGCTTGTGTCTGATTTGACTTGTAAATGCTTTTTAGCTACATTGAGACGGTCGTGGAAAACCTACGAATATTTATTCAGACAACGGCATTAACTTTGTGGGAGCGCCGTCCGAAATTAAAAACCTATTAGACCAAGAGCCCGTGGGCGGATGACAGTATGTATTTTACGACACCTGAGATTTTGTGCATCGATTCCTCTATACCTATCCTACATGAGATGGGGACTGACTAAGCCCAAAGTGGCGGACACAGCTACTGCGCAGCTGGTAAAGGTACCTTTTTTTCGCCCATATCCGAACCATTTTACGACGGTTGCCGTTTCGAAAATTTGAAAATATAATATTATTACTATCGTAAAATACCAATGGCAGACGATTATCGCGCGGTTAACATGGTGGCAGACGATTTTGAAAATGCAGAATTTTTTTTTTATGTATTTTGTGATGTCTGCCATTTACACATTTTATTCCTTATAGTATCAAAATCTTATATTTATCACGGCAGACGTGTACCTGGTGTACCAACATCAGCAGAGTTAAAAAACTCAGCTACCATCTGGCTTGATAGTATGCATAAATCTCCATGTTTTATACCGATATAAGCAATTCTTTCATAATGATAATAGAAATTAATATTTGTTAGTTTATATGTGACATTTAATAATGTTGATGAGCGGAAACAAGATTTTTTACGCTAAATTCGTAAAGATTAAAGTATACAAACGAAAACAACAATTATTGTAATATTTATTCTATTTTTTTTATTTATTTTAGTCTAATTTCAAAATGTTGTATAAAAATAAAGTTATACAATATTAAATATATATATATATATATATATATATATATATATATATATATGTATACATTCTTTATTATAATCTCGGAGCCATATCTCGCTTTTGATGATTCCTCATCATCCGCTGAATCAGATTCTATAAAATAATAAGTCAATTGTAAAATAAAAATTATTTGAAAATTCAACTGAAGATGTTTGATAAAGACGATTGTAAAATAAAAAAATGGAATAAATATTACAATAATTGTTGCTATCGTTTGTATACTTTAATCTGTACGAATTTAGCGTAAAAAATCTTTTTTCCGCTCATCAACATTATTAAATGCCACATATAAACTAACAAATATTAATTTCTATTATCATTATGAGAAAATTGCTTATATCGGTATAAAAGATGAAGATTTATGCATACTATTAGGCCAGATGGTAACAGAGTTTTTTAACTCTGTTGATGTTGGTACACCAGGTACACGTTTGACGTGATAAATACAAGGTTTTGATACTATAAGGAATAAAATATGTAAATGGCAGACATCATAAAATACATTCAAAAAAAAATTTTTTTTGCATTTTCAAAGTCGTCTGCCACCATGTTAACCGCGAGATAATCGTCTGCCATTGGTATTTTACGATAGTAATAATATTATATTTTCAAATTTTCGAAACGGCAACCGTCGTAAAATGGTTCGGATATGGGCGAAAAAAAGGTACCATTACCAGTTGCGCAGTAGCTGTGTCCGCCACTTTGGGCTTAGTCAGTCCCCATCTCATGTAGGATAGGTATAGAGAAATCGATGCACAAAATCTCAGGTGTCGTAAAATACATACTGTCATCCGCCCACGGGCTCTTGGACTATATATCACTTAACGATGAAAACTATCATATCAAAATTATGAACCACTACATGATCAATTAGCATTTTATTTCTGCAAACCACCACATTGTGATAGTATTTGGGAAGCTGATATAAAGACGATTTTATGAAATGCATGTTTAACATTTGAAAACTTAATTATTTAACTCTTCCATATATTAAAGAATTCAACAAACTTTACGAATCTAAAATTAACTCGTCAAAAATCACCTTAAACGAAACACGTATCAATAAATGGTTAAAAAATCTAAAATTCATATTTCAGAGAGACTACTCTATATTTTTGTGCTAGGCCCAAATTTTGCCATTCCAAACAATTGTCATAACTTTAATTTTATCGTCTTTATCTTTTATAGTATAGTACTTAGCAGATTAGAATCAAGTCTACATAATATTAAAAATCTTGAAATCAAAACTAATACCTGTCCCACTTTTCTTAAAAAAATTCTCTCGTTTATCAAATCCTTTAACGCAAAAGAAATTCGATGATACAGACATTCTCAGAGACATGAAGATTTTCAGAGACGCAAGAAAATACTAACATTTCAATCACAAAGGCCGAGAAGGAGAAGATTTCAGTTATGTTAGATTAAACTACGTACCTAGTCCCGTAGTTAATTTCAGGCCAAAAAAAAACATTAATTCTGATTTCACCGATTGCATTAACCGTGTCTTTCACAAATATGTGAACAACTTAGTTTCAAACAAACAAATTAAACAGCAAATTTCACTTACAATTAAAAACCTTCACCCCTAGGTCCTCTACTACAAACTCTACTGCCTTCCCTGAATACATGAACATAACATTCCTTTTAGACATGTCGTTGCTGACCTGAACTCTCCTCATTCAAAATTCGCTAAATATCAACAATATACTTTTGTTAGTCACTGTCAAGTCTCGCTTTTTCGTAAAAATACTTCTTCGAATTGGTCAATAATCTCCGCGATTCCACAATACCTAATAATTCCTTAGTTAGTCTTGACGTAGTTTCCTTATTCACCAACGTTCCCTTACAATTAATTTTAGGTGCTATCACTACTAAATGGGACAAAATCTCATGTCATACAACGTTATCACTGCATTGGTTTCTCGATTCAATTAAATTTATAGTTTCTAATACTTATTTCGAATTCAACGACCAGTTTTACCTTCAAACCTTTGGCACACCTACAGGCTCTTCCATATTTCCAGCACTCGCGGACTTTTTCCTACAATTTAGATCTTCAGTTTTATTACAGATACGTTGATGACATTCTCACTTACGTTTCCACTGAAAATATTGAACTTTTACTTCACAGTTTTAACTCGGTTTAACGAGCACCTTTCCTTCACCTCCGAAAAGAAACAAGACAATTCTATTAGCTTCCTGGACGTGAAAATTAAAAAAACTACAGACAATCGGATTATTACTAATTGGTACCAAAAACCTCCTTGGTCAGGCAGGTATTTAAGCTTTCATTCTTACCACCCCTCTAGTATGAAGATAGGTACTATTATCAATTTAATCAAACACCCCATCTATCTCTCAAATAATCAATTTTGGCCTTCCAATTTATCCCGAATTCGCACGACTTTCATAAACAATTCATATCCTCCTCATCTCATTAACTCCATCACTACCAATAGACTCAAAGTTCTGAATAGTATGAATTCTTCTTTCCCTATTAAAATTTCTAAACAACAATAATTTTATCGGTAACGTTTATCTAGCATATATAAAAGAACTTTTCCCACTTACACAAAAGAATATCACAACATAAAAACAATTCCAAAAGCAAAAACCAATATAAAATGCTGACAATTACATTAATGACCTCAAACATAACATAAATTTTTTCAATCCCACGATCCTACATTTCGAAAGTAACTTATTTAAAAGAAGATTTAGTAAAAGATGCCTAATATCATTACACAATGAGGCAGCAATAAATAAAAGAACCGACAACAATTCGCTTTGCAGTCCCGGTTTTCCGCCTGGCGTTCCGGTTTTTTCTAAAAGTAACATTTGTCCCGGTTTTAGGTGTTTTGAACTAAATTTTTAAAACTGTGTTGATTGCCAATATTTCTTTAAATATATTTTAACTCGAAAATTTGAACCGCAAAAATGTGCATGTAAGTTTTTAGTTCATTAACAGACCCCCCCCCCACGCCCCCGCTTTCACACACCTTTTAACAATTTAAAAAAATATGGTCAACCTTACTATATAATAATCCTTGACCATTTTTCAAAATGCCATCAAATTTGAATGAAGTGAGTATTTTATTATTTTACCAAAAACATTGTTTACCAGTCTTTTTTATACTTTCACAAAAATTTTATAAACATAATTAAGACGATAATAACTCTGTACATACTATACTAGTGACAAAAAATTATCAACAAATCATATAATTTTAAATGTTCCAATTATGAATAGCTTGGTTGGCTGGCATCTGATGTAGATACAAAATATATGTACGACTTTTACAAAGCAATCATTCTCGTATAAGTGCTCCTCTAGCATTCAAATTTAAATCTAAAAATACTTTGTTAGAAGGAACTTTATGCACAAACAAGAGTAAGATACTGAAAACTTGTTTAGTATTGCACCACTAAACAACTATAAAAACTATGAGAAATCATGTGTTTTATTATATGATAATATCTATAAATTTATTTAACAAATGTAATTAGTTTTTTTCAACTTAAGCCACAATAAACATGTTCTGTTAAAGACCAGTCACTTTGACTGGTATTAAAAAAAGGGATATTAAAATGAGTGATAAATGCAGTGATGAAATTTGAAAATTGAACAAGCCAGCATAAGTAAACAAAACCATTTAAGATAGAAACTATATAAATAATAAAATGATATCAGATCACCAAGTTTTATCAATATTTTTTGCCAACTACTGACAAAATGTGTCTTAAAATGTTTTATAGATTACAACATATTTAATTATTGTGATAAAAAACATGCCAGAACTTACTGAATTCGATCCCTTATTCAAGTTACCTCAAAATGCTCTTAAATATAGGATGATTTTGTTATGTAAAAAATTCCTCATGTTGAATAGTATTTCTTCACCGACACCTAAAAATAAAAATTATTATAATATTTCACATAAAAAATAAAGATATTAGGTTGTTCCAAAAGTAGTTTCAGTTTTTATAGATTTTATAACAAGTCATTTTTGTGTAATAAAGAAATACTGTATTAAATTATGTATTGGCCATGTAACTCAGACATCTTCATTCAAATTTCTAGAAGTAGTGTAATTCCGGGATCAAATTTTTTGGTTGTTATTAACAAAGAACTGATAAAGGTGCTTCTGGACCCCTTCATTTGAAGCAAAGGTTTTACAGTCTAATAATTATTTTAGTAACAGAAACAAATAGTCCGATTATGACATGTCTGGAGAATACGATGGGTGTGGCATTGTGTCCCATTCACGATATAGAAGTTGAAGTCATATCATATAGTTCATTTTTCGTGAAGTATATCCTATAGTTTATTCAGCTGATCACAGCAGGCATCTGAATTAACCGTTATGCTATCTTGAAATAACTGAAAACAGACATGACTTAAAATCTCACCAAACATAAGCATCAAGTGTTTCTAGTAAATGTGGTTTGAGAAAGTTCTTTTTCAATGTTTCATGAGCAATTGCATGAGATATATTGTATTCATCCCATTTTTCATTCCTAGTGGTAATTTTTTTCAAAAACCAATCATTTTCAGGACGTTTCAGAAGTGAATCGCAGACATTAATGCGACGACACAGGTTTCTCTCTATGAGAACCTGGGAAACTCATACTCATTGAGCTTTGATAAAATCCTAGACCTTTCGAGTGGTCATGAACAATTGAATTTGATAATTTTTATCATTTGTAATGTTTTTTACAGTTAAACAGTAAAATATGTGGACAATGCAGCTTGTTTCCATATTTACAGAGACAGCATCCAACAACAACTGTGCATAATTGATCAGCATTTTTTACATACCTTAATACAACCTTAACAAGTTTCAAATCATATAATAATTATAGGGCTCAGGTATGATGTTAGTTTAAAAAAAAAATACAATTAAATAGGTGGTAAAACAACGAAGCTACTTTCCAAACAACTATTGTTTGGATTCCGATTTTAAATAGTATTAAAAACCATTTCCATTTTAAATGGAATTAAAAAGAAAAGATGAAATGCACATAAAAGAAATTGTTAAAATATATTTAGCATGTGCTTTGTCATAACCTCACCTTGAAATTGAAACAATATCGTAGAACAACGAAGTACGTACTCACTTAACAATCATAAATATGACAAATAATAAGTTTAAAATTAAATTAATAATGTGGAGCATAAACGAATATGAAATTCACAAGCAAATGCAGAATAAAATGCTGCCAAAGTTATGTGCTTTATTAACGAAATTAATCTAATAAGCTTAATGATTAATTCATTAAAATACTAACCATAAGCCTGTAAATAATTATATCGCCAATTAAGGTCATTCATCGTCCATTAAAGCACTGAACATAAACAAAATAGAATTAATATCCAAAACCCTTAGCAATATAATACCCAAAACAGACATGTTGAAACACATCCGAAGCGCCGAGCGACATAAATTAAAAAACGAAGAGCAACGAAGTAACTCGGAGAACAAATGTAAGGGTGTCGGCACACTACCATAAAGCGACGTACGACAATCGTATAGATAAAAGAAGCGTATTTTCTCCGAGCGTGACTGCAGCGCCAGACTAAATGTGTACCACGTTTGAACTAGTTGGGATGTGTTTTTAGATGTTTTTAAAGAAAAAAGTTAATGTAGAAATATTATTAATAAGTTACAACAAGAAAGAGAAAGTTGAATAATAATGTAATTTTTAAATTTACTTGAACGTACTTAAAACACAGGTAAGTATGATAAAATAAATAAAGTAATGTAGTAAACATTTATAAGATTAAGTTGCTTAAAAATTATGTCAAAATCTCGGAATAGCCCTAATAAATAAATTATAATAATGATAAAAATATTTTCTCAATAGAATAATTAAATATTATTTTTGTTTACTAGTTTTTTTAATTATTTTTGGTCAAACTTAAGACATGGACATTATTATAAAGACAGGATTTGAGTCCATTACCCATCAAATAAAGTTCCAGCTAGAAACAATGGCCAAAGGTAAAAAACTTTTTGATGTCGAGGAACATCGACGAAACTTTGAAAGTTTTTTAATAAAATTTCGAATTATTTGACAAACATCAGTTCATACTAAACCATATGCTACATCCGTAGACGTAATGCACCTTTAGATAATTAATTTTTTATATTATATAATTATTTAATTATAATATTATAATTATTTCTAATTATTATATAATTAATATATTGTTTTATTTTAATTTTAGATAAACTCTGAACGTTGTGTGACAAATGTCAACTGTAATTGTGTATATAATAAAGTACTTAAGATAATAAACACATAGGTGTATATAATCTGTTCAACAGGAAGTCAAAATTTGGGAATGGGACACCAGCCAGATCAATGAGTTATTGATCTTTTGTCGCTGATGAAAATTCCCTGAAGATTTTATTATCTGCTTGACTTTCCTTATCAGCAAAGGTTTTTTGATCATTACCGCATTTGTTATTAACAAATTTTTTATTACTAACATGCATTTTTATTGGCCTAGTATCTACAACACTACAACTATTTCTGTTTGAGTTTCAGCATGATACAAATTATCTTCTATATATATAAAAATAAGTCGGGTTTTCCTTCCTGACGAAATAACTCCAAAACGCACGAACCGATTTCGATAATTTTGCATTCGTTGGAAAGGTCTCGGGCTCCGCAGGTGTTCTTTTTTTATTTTACGGGTAATTAAACGCTTGTATCTAAAAATATTCAATTATTGTAGTTAAATTATCAATTATTGTAGTTAAACAGGCAAATAAATTTTACCTGTTCATAATCGTAGATTCATTAACTTTTTGAGTTTTATAAATTGCAGGGAAGATTGCCGGAACGAAGCTAAGACTCAATACCTCGTCCGATTTTTTTCCTCCAATGAAATGTGCACTGTAAATGCGATCATAGGGTTTGGGAACTCACGGTGATCCATCAGCACTACAAATATTATGCATTAAATATTTTGCATTATTTTAGCATTGTGCAAACAGTTTAATTAATAACTGTTTGCAAAATAAACATTTTAGGGCTATGTGATAACTTTTATTTTTTTAATCATAAAATTACAATTATTATATAATAAAATGTAATATATAGATAATAGTTATACATAATCAATATACAATATATAAATATATATTTACATTATTTCAGCTTTGTTTGCAAAACAATTTTTTCTAATAAGCATTGAATCTTGATAATATAACAAATTTATTGACTTATAATTTTTTTTTTGCTAAACATAACAATTTTACAACTATTCATAATACTCCAAATTGTCTTTAATTTCTTTTTTTTTTAATTTGATCACAAAAAAAACTAATAAACTAATCAGCACGATTACCAAAAGAAATCTTTTGGGCGGCTTTTCAATTTTCAAAATCAGTTGGATCTTTTGCGAAAACGTGGACGAAACCTTTTGCATGTTTCTTCTAATTCCAGAGAAGCGGCTTGGTCGATGAGGCGAACCTAATCAAATCTCTCCTTTATCGAGTGTCATCAAATGGCTTTTAAATTTTTGTAATCGGTTCAGCCATTTTTTACAAAACTTGGATGAATGTTAAACTTTGACTCATCACATCACCAAAGCGACTTTTCACAAATTTCGAACTGTGAAATTTTATAATTAAACAATTTGTCGTGGGGCCGCAATATTTTAGTAGGTTCTTTAAAACAATGATCACTATCATCACTGTTCACGCCAAATTAGACGTGACAACGCTGCACTCATTTTTCTAAGAAAATTTTACATTTGCAACGACGTTTGGACAGTTCTCAACTCAAGATTCAACTACGAAGGATCCTTGCTAGGTACCTGAAGGCGGCACACAATAGTCTTAACCCGGTCGCCAAGCTATCCACATTCAAATATTCCAATATTATATCAATACTAAAACTTTATCATACAAACAGTGTAAATTATATTCTACAAATAAATAAGTGTAAATCTATTTGTTATTAATCAATATTTACATTTTAAACGGTCGATAGAGCCACTAATTCTATCTGGTCCTTGAGCTTACAACTTCAACAAAAAACATTGGTCCAAACGATCCGAATTTGATTACCAGTGCAAAGGAAATAACTACAACATTAATTCTAAAATCAAAAATTAAATAAAGTGGAAGTTCTAAACAAGACAGGAAGTTCTAACTTTGGCGCTACACCTACGAGCGAGCACAGCAAACAGCGAGTATATCAGGTTAGTCAAGCATTCCTTCCTATCAATCTTTCCTTATTTAATATTTAGAGTTTTTAATTCAATCTGTGTCAAAATGGAATCATTAAATAAACTCAAAATGAAACAGCGAGTTACTGAAACACGTTTAACAAAATACGAAAAAGTGTGCAGGCAAATGTCGGAACTACCTGCTTGCGACTTAAATATTGCAGTCATAAAACGCCTTATCGATGATGTGAAGCCTTTGTTTGAAATCTTTGAAAATACCGTAATTAGTATAACAGCATTACTAGAAGACGAAAGTCAAATTAATAATTTAATAGAAATAGAATTAGATGAATGTTTTGAAAAACATAATAATTGTTTATCAACTTTACTTAAACTTAGTCAGGCAGCATCAAGTAAGTCAGATACTAGTTCGAATAGTAATTCTAATGATACCACTATAACAAATAATTCGAACAACATAAAACTACCTCAAATCAATTTACCTCAGTTTGACGGCTCTTACTTAAATTGGCTACAATTTATGATTCGTCGTAACATCGGTAATTCTCAAAAAATTTTATTATTTAAAATCATGCGTAAAAGGAGATGCGGCAAGCCTTATAGAGTCTCCACCGGCAACTGCCGATAATTATATAATTGCGTGGGATTTACTGAAAACGCGTTTCGAAAATAAGAAAATAATCGTAAACAATCACATTAAAAAATTATTCGATCACTCGCCCTGCATAATGAATCAGGAAAAGACCTTCGTAATCTAATAGACGCGTTTAATAAACATTTAAGATGCCTAAAAATGTTACAACAACCCGTCGATCAATGGGACGCGTTATTAAATTATCTTGTAATTTCTAAATTGATAAGAAAACTCATCAAGAGTGGTAGATGTTAATGAATAAAGGCTCTGAACTAGTTACATTTTCCGAACTTAGCAATTTTTTAAATCAACGCTGCACAATATTAGAAGCAATTAATCCGACTGAAACAAGAATCGGAAACTCCAGTAAATTTAAAGATATAAAAACCTAATTACACAAAACATACAAAGTCTTACGCTACCTCCACTAATCACAAAAATATTGCCCAATTTGCAAAGAGACATTTCATTCACCGTTCAAATGTCAAGGTTTTCGGACACTATCTCCAGAAGATAGAGTAATCAAAGTAAATCAACTAAAACTATGCACGAATTGCTTACGTTACAATCATAACAGCAATCAATGTACTTCATTAAATCGTTGTTCCTTTTGTAATTCAAATCATCATAGTCTTTTGCATATAGACTCAAGCCAATTACCAGCTGTTAATAATGCACCACAAAATGTTTCGTGTCATACCGAAAATGATTCAAGTCAAATCATCTTATCTACGCAGTAATTAACGTATTAGATAGCAATAATAGATATAGAGCATGTAGAGTATTATTAGATTCGGGATCACAATCCAATTTCTCCAACGGAGAAATTTGCTAATGAGCTCGGTTTACATAAACAATCAATAAATATGTCAGTCCGGGGAATAAATCAAAATTCAACGGAAATTAAGTCAAAAACAAAATACTTTAAAATCGTGCATTAATAATTTTTCATTACATCTATCCTGCTTTATCTTAAATAATATAACAAATAATTGGCCGACGGTGTCATTCAATAAAAATATTTTAAATATCCCAAATTATGTAAAATTAGCGGATCCCACATTAATAAAAGCAATAAAATCGATATTTTAATAGGTTCGGAAATATTTTGGAATATATTTTGTAAAGGATATATTCATCTAGGAAAAAATAGACCTATTTGTATTGTGAATTTTACTATACAATACATCAAAACACACGCCCATAAAATATATATTTTCACTTCTCATAATAAACAAAAAGCGATGTGGTCACTCATAAAAAATCGGAAGTTAACTTGAAGCAAATTCTACCAATATGGAATGCCTTAATATTAATAATATGAAAATTTATGATCAGCTTTCAATTGCCAAAGCATTTAATAATTTTTTCGTCAATGAAGCTTTTAATTTGACTTCATATATAACTATTGATCCGGTCATTTCAAATGCATTCTTTTCTAAAATAAAAAATAATTCAAATTACTTTTATCTATATCCTAAATCATCCGATGAATTGTCGCATGCAATTTTTTCTCTTAATCATTCTTATTCTTCAGGACCAGATAAAATTTCATCTGACATTTTAAAACAATTTTTTCCATTATTTATTGATAATTTTCTCATATGCTTTAATAACGCTATCAATAAAGGCACCTATCCAAAGCATCTTAAATATATCAAAAGTTAAGCCTCTTAAGTTAAGACCAATTTCATTATTAAATACTTTTGAAAAAATCTTACATAGTCGGCTTAATAATATTTTAACAAAAAACGGTATTCTATTTAAAAATCAGTTTGGATTTCGACAAAAATGCTCAACATCCCATCTATATACACTTTATTATATGATATTGTCTATTCTTTGAAGATGGTAGCTTTTGCATTACAATTTTTTATGACTTGTCTATAGCCTTTGATAGTATCTCCATGATATTTTGCTATAAGCTTGAAAAATACGGGCGTGCGTAGTTTAGCTCTTGACTTATTTTCATCTTATTTATCAAACAGGACTCAGTCTGTT
>NW_020536588.1:0-42680 GCF_003426905.1 Ctenocephalides felis
TTACGGCCCTACGACAACTGGTTTAGCTTTAAAAATTCGTCAAAGTTTGCAAAAATCAGTATGGTCTTTTTGGCATTTGTCAAAATTAGACTTTTGATCGACGTTTTCTCAAAAACGCCTGAACCGATTTTAGAAATTTAAAAGCCATTTGATGTATTTCGGTGAGGACTATCGTTTGTCAGTTTTGTGCAACGATCTACCAAGCCGTTTCTTGTAATTTGAGAAAAAGTGGTTGAACTTTTCGTCCACATTTAAGCTCATCCTACCGAACCCGAATTAAAAAAATCAAAAACTGTTCGAAAGATATTAGTTGGGAATGATGCTGATTAATTTTAGGTGAAAATCTACCGAACCGTTTTCTTGTAATTAACTGTTGAAAAAAAGTGTTAATTTTCGTCCACATTTAAGCTCATCCTACCGAACCGATTTTAAAAAATCAAAACTGTTCGAAAGATATCATTTAGGAATGATGTTGATTAATTTTAGGTGAAAATCTACCGAGCCGTTTTCTTGTAATTAACTGTTGAAAAAAAGTGTTAAATTTTCGTCCACATTTAGCTCATCCTACCGAACCGATTTTGAAAAATTAAAAACTGTTCGAAAGATATCATTTGGGAATGATGATGCTATTTTTTAGGTGAAAATCTACCGAGCCGTTTTCTTGTAATTAAATGTTGAAAAAAAGTGTTAAATTTTCGTCGTCCACATTTAAGCTCATCACCGAACCGATTTTGAAAAATCAAAAACTGTTCGAAAGATATCATTTGGGAATGATGCTGATTAATTTTAGGTGAAAATCTACCGAGCCGTTTTCTTGTAATAAATGTTGAAAAAAAGTGTTAAATTTTCGTCCACATTAAGCTCATCCTACCGAACCGATTTTGAAAAATCAAAACTGTTCGAAAGATATCATTTGGGAATGATGCTGATTAATTTCAGGTGAAAATCTACCGAGCCGTTTTCTTGTAATTAAATGTTGAAAAAAGTGTTAAATTTTCGTCCACATTTAAGCTCATCCTACCGAACCGATTTTGAAAAATCAAAAACTGTTCGAAAGATATCATTTGGGAATGATGCTGATTAATTTTAGGTGAAAATCTACCGAGCCGTTTTTCTTGGTAATTAAATGTTGAAAAAAAGTGTTAAATTTTCGTCCACATTTAAGCTCATCCTACCGAACCGATTTTGAAAAATCAAAAACTGTTCGAAAGATATCTTCCGGGAATGATGCTGATTAATTTTAGGTGAAAATCTACCGAGCCGTTTTCTTGTAATTAACTGTTAAAAAAAATTTAAGCCGTTTTTCATGGAACTTTTTTTGACGATATACATCATGGTCTTATAGAACTTACTGTAATATTACGGCCTTACAACAAGTAGTTTAATTTTGAAAATTCGTCAAACTTTGCTAAAATTATTATCGTTTTTTTTTAAAAGTAGGATTGATGAAGTATATTATTTACACATTTTTTTGATCAAGTTGATTATTTACACATATCGGGAAGTTCATGTAATTTGCCTCAAGGCTAAATACAAACCAACTAGTTTAATTATAGCACTGAAGATGGGTCAAATCAGGACCCGAAACGTATGTTCTTAAAATAAAAACATTTTTCATTAAAACTGTTTTTTAATTACTGGATGGATGCCCAAGAAACAATTTCATTATATATATATATATATATATATATATATATATAAGCGAGAGGTTTTTCTTCAGATGGTGAAATAATATATAAATTGTTTGTTTCTTGGGCATCCATCCAGTAATTAAAAAACAGTTTTAATGAAAATGTTTTTATTTATAGAGAACATACGTTTCGGGTCTGGATTTGACCCATCTCAGTGCTACAATTAAATAATTCAGGGTTACAAATTAAAAACCAAATAAAAAAATACATAATTAACAGACAAAATAAGTAAAAAACAGTGTATATGAAAAGTATATATGAAAAACAACCATAAAATAAACAATGTAAAGAAACTCACCATACAAATAAACTTTGAAAAACAACACAAAAACACAAAATTGCACAAAAATAAATAAAAGTGAAATAAAAAATTGATGAAACGTCGAGTTATGAAAATTTTTAAAAAATTGTAAAATTAAAATGAATGATATTTTATTATAAAAAAGCTTATTCCAAACGAACATGTTGTTAGTTTGGAAGTTGTATTACGAGTGTGTACGAGAGTAAAATGTGTGCGACGTGTTTGCGGAAAATACTGGAAACTGTATCGTCATTGGTGAGAGAACGGGATAGAGAGAATTTTGGTGGTTCCATATTACGAAGATTTTCTCAACGATCAATGCGCAGTAGGAACATAGTAAAAAATTTATACAGTGCAAGACATCCATAATCAAATCCCAAAAATATGTGAATGAAGAGAAATTATTAGGAAAAAGTATAGATATTAACAAAAAACGATAATAGTTATGGAACGATAAAAGTTACATAAAAAATTATAACATAACATATATATGTATATATAACGCAACAATAAATGTAATATATGTAAACATACACATACACATATATGCATACACAAAAGAATATGTAGAACATAAAAGAAATGTTAGGATGTATTGCGCATATTGAAAAAATTATTTGAAGCATCGCGGTAAATATTGCAAAGAGAAGCCGAATCAAATCGTTTGTTAATAGAAGTAATATTTGTATGAAAATACTCTCAGCGAACTTCCTGCGTAAAATGTTAGATTCACGATGAATAACTCTTGGATTGGTGAAATTAAAAGAATGTTTAATTTGGAGACATGCTCGGTGATCATGGTTTTATTTTGTTTTTCTGTTCAACTATTAAGTTCGTGTTGGCGCATTCTTTTTGAGAGAAATTGTGAAGTTTCTCCAACATAACAGCTTGAACAATCATTACAATCAATGACATATACGATGTTTGAAGTGCGGGAAATAGGGGTAGGAGTTTTTAAATTAGTGTATAAGTCTGAGAGAGTGTGTCCAGTCGAACACACTAGCTTCAGACCAACGGATGAAAAAAGTTTTTTCCATGAGTGGAAAAGGCAGTCAATGTACGGTAATGAGATGAAGGAATTGATAGATAGTGAATTTTCGGGAGGCTTCACAATGTTTTGTGAAATGATACTATTTGTTGTGATTGGGAGGTAAATGAGGAAGCTGTACGGAATTTTTTACGAAGAAAGGGTAATCTATTATTTATTACTGAGCGTAAAGTTGTAGTGGATAGGATTATTTTGAGGGTAAATAATCAAATTAATAATGTTTTTTCCAATGTGATGGATGAGAAAGAATATTGCATGATCTAGTAGTTTTATGAGGATGCATCTGGTAGATTTGGGGTGATAGGAATGGTAGTTTAAATAGCGTCCATATATATAATATATATATATATTTATAATATATATATATATATAGTATTTATATTTATATATTTATATATATATATATATATATATATTAATATCAAACGTCGCATTTTATTTAAATAATCACAGATCACACCAAGAGTTCAATTATAGAACAAATTTAAAAGTGTAAACTTTCCAAAGGACACAAATAAATAATATTAATAATTTTAAGTGATCTTTTGGATGTTCACGTAAATTAATCAACCAGCAACATACAGTTCGCTAAAATATCAAAGTAAATTATTAAATTAAAATCAAATCTATAGTTCAAGTGATTGAATTTAATATTAATAATTCAAGTGATTAGTTTATAAAATCACTAATAAAATCAATAAATTCAAGTGAGTTATTATTAAATTAAGATCAAATTAATAGAATGAGAATGATTAAATTTAATAATACCACAAATAAATGATTAAAATTCAGTGATTAAATTTAATAAAATCACAAATAAATTACTATATTCGAAAGAATAATAGTATTTCCATTATAAAATTCAATTAATAATTTAAACAACAAGTGTTAACACCGTGAGGACGGAGCAAACCAAACGGAACAGCTGAGATTCTACACAGGCAACAACAAGGCACAGCGGGACAGCAAAAAAGGTCAGTTCAAGTACATTCATCAATTATTCCTTTATTACTCAAACACATCCTTTTTTATATAATCTGTGCAAAAAATGGAGTTACAAAAAGAATTAAAAACTAAAAAAAGTTTTAAAGATGAAACTAACAAAATTAGAAAATTATTGCCAAAAGTTATTAAAGTTGCCGATGTCTGAATTAAATAGTAGTGATCTCGGTAATCATTTAGATGAATTAAATACCTTAAATAGAGATTATGAAAACGTAATCATTAATTTAATTACTATCAATGACGACGAGGTGAAGTCGAATAAGTTATGTGAGATCGATCTCTCCAAAGTCATTGATACTTGTGATCGAGTAAAAGAAATTTTAAATTCTTTAATTAATAAAATACCACAATCGGAGTCGAGCAGTTCGATTGCAAGCGAGCAATCACACGGTTTTCAAAATAATATTAAGCTTCCAAATATAGCGCTACCAACATTCGATGGCGCTTATAGTAATTGGTTGCAATTTTATGATTCCTTTACCGCATTAATACATAACGACACAAATCTAAGCAATGTCCAAAAATTTTATTATTTGAAATCATGCCTAAAAAATGAAGCTGCAAGCGTAATTCATTCATTACCATCATCGGCTGCGAATTACGAGATTGCTTGGGAATTACTTAAAGATAGGTTCGAAAATAAAAAGTTAATAATTAATAACCATATCAAAAATTTATTAATCATTCGGAAATGAAAGCAGAAGACTTTAAAATGTTAAGAAAGTTAGTGGATAGCTTCAATAAAAATCTACGTTGTTTAGAAGCGTTAGGTAAGCCTGTCAATAATTGGGATTCATTGATTATATATTTAATGTTAAGTAAGGTGGATTCGGAAACGCGTCGCGAATGGGAGCTATCCAACAATAAAAGTTCGGACATTTCAAAATTTTCCGATCTGGTAAAGTTTCTGGATTATCGGTGGCAGGTTTTTGAATCGCTCCACTTTGATAAGGTTCCGATTATCAAATCCCATAAACAAGCGCCATTAAGAACCGATAGAATGACAAAATCATATGCGATCTCGAACGCAATGCAATGTGTATTATGCAAGAAACGTCACTTATTATTCAAATGTGAGGATTTTAAAAAACTAACAGTAAAGAAAAGAATATCGCGAGCAAAATATATGTACTAATTGAATTTCAATTTTAAATAACAGTGTAGAAAAATTTTGGGAGTTAGAGAAAGTTGAAAGTGCACATTGTTTTAGTGATTGTGAATTAGAATGTGAACGTCATTTTGTGGCACATACTAATCGAAATTTTGACGGACGATTTGTCGTTCAAAAACCTTTTAAATATAATAAAATTGAATTAGGAAACTCGAAACAAATTGCATTGAAACGATTCGCTCTTCTCGAAAAACATTTTAAGGCTAATAAAGAATTGTTCAAAGAATATAAAAACTTCATAGATGAATATCTAAATTTAGGTCATATGCGAGAGGTTAATGAATTTCGAGAACCAACAAACGCTTATTATTTGCCTCATCATCCGGTGATTAAAAGGGAAAGCTTAACCACCAAGCTGAGGGTGGTATTTATCGCCTCATGTAAGACGAGTAACGGTCGGTCACTCAATGACTTACAAGCAGTAGGGCCGACGATACAAAAGGTTATCTTTTCCATTCTCTTAAGATTTAGACGGCACGAGTACGCTTTGACAGCTGATATCGAAAAGATGTATCGGCAAGTTATAATTCACAAGGATGATAGGAAGTTTCAGAGAATATTTTGGCGCGATAATTCTAATGATCCTATAAAATGTTTCGAATTAAATACGGTAACGTACGGTACAGCATCTGCTCCATTTTTGGCCATAAGATGTCTTGAACAATTGTGCAAGGAAAATTATGAAAGTTACCCCATTGAATGTGAAATAATTAGAAAGGATTTCTATGAAGATGATCTAATTACCGGAGCAGATACTCTACCGCAGTTAAAAACTATAAAGCAAAATTTATTAAAGATTTTGAATCAAGCCAAGTTTAATATACGAAAATTTAATAGCAATCACGTAGCCTTTCAAAGTGAAGATTATATCGCAAATTTCAGCGAGAAACAAATTAAAACTTTAGGGATGGTATGGAATTCGTACTCTGATAAATTTGCATATACAACAGACAGCATCACTATAAGTAATAAAATCAGCAAGAGGACAATATTAGCCACTACGGCTCAAATTTATGATCCATTAGGCCTGTTAGCGCCAGTAGTCATAATTCCAAAATTAATCATGCAATAGTTATGGAAGTGCAAATTATCATGAGACGAAGAAGTACCATCAAAAATAACCAAAACATGGTCACAATTTTGTAATAATTTAAAATTTATCAATAACATCAATATTAATAGACATATGTCTATCATTTGTGAATTACTCGGATTTGCCGATGCGTCTTTTTTGGTCTTTCGGCTTATTAATTACGTTTCAGGTTTTTCAGATTCTTTTTGGATTCTGGATTTTGTGTATAATTGTAAATAATACTACTGAGCTTATACCAAATTTTCAAATTTTTGCGAGGAGAGATAAAAAATGAATTAAGTATTTTTTCTTTAACCTACTTTTTGAAAAGTTTCAAGTTACATTCGATGAATTAAAGTAAATTTAATAAAAAGTATATATGTAGAGCAGGGCGAGGCACAAAGGTCTAATTTGACTTTGAGCAAATATAAACTATATTGTGAAAACCATAACAATTATATCACAACAAATAAGACATATCAAACGAACAATTATCTGACTACGTTCAGTAAACTGCCTTCTACTTCATCATTGTAGAAATGTGCTTTTTTGATGTCTTCCAAAAATTTGTTATCTAGACCTTTCTATCCCATAGACAGGGTAACTTGGAACGGACAGGTGGTAAACAGGTTAATGTCTAATTTTGATTTTAAAAGTATTTTACAAAATAATTACACTTTTAACTAATGCTAAAAAACTACCAACGGAAGAAAATATTTGTATTATGGATTTTCAAAGATTACAGTTTATCTCCAGATAGCAAAGTCGTAAGAATCAAGATTATAGCTGGTTATACATCTTTTTCCCTCTAGTTTTCAGTTTCTTGTTAAACAATGCTTAACTTTACTGGTTTTTCACACATCGCTGGTGGACCTTTTTAACCCCGGACCTTCATATATTACTATCTATTCTTCGATAAATTCTGCGAAATTATAACTGGAAAAATGTTATTCGATAAAATGTCCATTTGATCGATACCAAATTTAGGTTCTTTAAATAACATAAATAAAAATAATATAACCTAGAAAATGTTTTATAAATACCAATGAGTATATAATTATACAAATGAGATCTTTCAGAGCACCGTGTTTAAGAAAAATATGCCAAAAAGTGCATTTTCATATTAACATTTCAAAAAAGTTGATATTTTGAGTCTCTAGTAACACTTGCGACCCGTGTACTAACGTTTTTGTGTGTAAATATAACTACTAACAAAACTACTTACTACAATTTAATCATAATTAAATAATATTCACGTAAAATATCCTATTGAACGTAATTGAACATCATCTGTCAAAAACGTTTGACATTTCGCGTATTAGCCACCGTCCATTGTTTTATTTAAATTACGCTTCTACAAAAATTTTCAAATTAAAAATGTAAAGTTTCTACGCAGATTTGAAATAATTTCTCACCTTTTGGACTTTCTCTGGATTGGCACGAATTTTTCAAGACTTAGACTGGCCAAATCGAGTCAGCCGTTTTCGAGTTTTATTCGGACATTTGAAAGAGAGCTCCATTTTTATATATAAGATAACATTTATTGCTCAGTACATATTGCAGCGGCAAAATCGCGGGTTGCTCCGTTACGAAACATCACATCGCCGCGTTTAGAATTATGCGCGGCTCATTTATTATCAAAATTAGTTAATAAAGTTAACGATAATTTAGAAATTTCCATTAATCGCGAAATGCTTTGGAGCGATTCAAAAATAGTATTAGCATGGATTAAATCGCCTTCCCACAAGTGGAAAACGTTTGTTGCTAATAAGGTTTCGCAAATCCAAACCAATACGGATCCAAACAATTGGTACCATGTTAGATCAGAAGATAATCCTGCCGATTTAATTTCGCGAGGAATGTTACCGGAAGAATTAATTAATTCAGATTTGTGGTGGTTCGGTCCATCTTGGTTGAATACCACTGACAAACTTTCTTTTGGCGTAGATATCATATCAGAAACCGAAGAAGAAATTAAACATGTTTCGTTAACAGTAATAGAACAAACCACAACTAATATATTTAATATGTATTCATCATATACAAAGTGAGTTAGGGTCATTGAATATTGTGTTCGGTTCCTTAAAAATTGCAAGAACAAGGCCAAGAAAACAAGGGCGACCGTATCCACGGTGAATTAAAAACCACCGAAATTAATGATGCTCGCGTAAGATTAATTAAATTAGCACAACGTGAAAGATTCAAAAATGAAATAGAATCTCTATCAAACCACGAGCCAATAAAAACTATATCAGATTTAAAATCTCTCAACCCATTTTTAGACGAAAACGGTATTTTGAGAGTTGGCGGTAGAATAAAATTGTCTGATTTCGGTTACGATAAGCGTCACCCAATGGTTCTACCTAAAAATCATGCACTTTCATCGTTGATTGCCAGATATGAACATATCAAATCTTTTCATTCTGGAGCGCAACGCTTGTTGCATACGCTCAGAGAGACATACTGGCCAATCAACGGTAGAAATCTGTGTAAAGGTATTATACGAAGATGCGTCATCTGCTTCAAGGTTAATCCTACTTCTATTTCCCCATTAATGGGCGATTTTTGCGGCGTGGACCTTGGAGGTCCGATTACGTTGCGAGATCGTCGTACTAGAGGGTATAAAAAAATTAAAGGGTATATATGCCTATTTATTTGTTTTAGTACGCGAGCCATTCATTTAGAACTAGTATCGGATTTAACATCAGAATGCTTCTTAGCTACACTCAGACGATTCATCGCACGTCGGGGAAAACCCACTAACATTTATTCAGACAACGGAACAAATTTTGTCGGGGCATCGTCGGAAATTAAAAGATTAGCTAATTTTTTGCGCAAAAATAACCTTAGTAATGTTATGAAATCATTAAGTGACGACGGCATCAATTGGCATTTTATTCCTGCTAAATCACCTCATTTTGGGAGTATTTGGGAAGCCGGTATAAAATCATGTAAGTCGCATTTAAAGCGAATTTTAGGAAATGCATGCCTTACCTTTGAAGATTTCTATACAATTTTAACACAGATCGAAGCTATTTTAAATTCCAGGCCAATTTCTCCTTTGAGTTCCGATCCTAATGATTTAAATCCATTGACTCCTGGCCATTTCTTAATTGGCAAATTCTTAACATCTATTTCCATCCCAAATGTACTTGACATTCCTAAAAATAGACTAGGACGCTACCAGCACCTGCAGCGTTTGGCACAACATTTTTGGAAACGCTGGCATAAGGAATACATTTCGGAGTTGCAGAGTAGAACAAAATGCACAGGCCGTGCAAACCAATCATTAAAGGTCGGAACCATGGTACTTCTCAAAGAAGATAATGTACCTCCACTGAATTGGCAATTAGGTCGCATTATCGAGGGGTATCCAGGACTAGATAAGGAAGTGCGTGTAGTGACAGTGAAAGTTCAAAATAACGTTTTCAAAAGAGCTGCCCCTAAGGTTTGTGTTTTACCCATTGATAATGAACAAAATCATGTGAATATATAAACTAAGTGAAGTGTACAAAATAATGGAACAAAACAATTTTATGACAAACAATTTAATACAATTTAATAACTTTCAATTTGTGACATGAGTTAGTGAAGTTTAAATTAGTTACTTTGTATTACTTTCTTAATTTTTTTTTTTAATTACCTATATTATTAGGCTTATAATTAATGTATCTTTAGTTTCGAAATAATATTAGTATTATTTCAAGGTGCCCGCCATGTTAATGATTCCCAATAGTGGTAATCTGAACTATTTTTTGTAAGGGTATCGTACCGTCTTGTATTCTGGTACGATAGCCTGTCGCCTGGGGGTGCAGACGACTGTCTGCATCTCATTTTACACATGAAATATTTTTTGTAGAGTGTCGCCGGACTATGATGCAGGTGGTCTAATGTCATTCACAGTTTAAGTGCTAAATGCATTTGTAATATAAGATATTTTTTATTTTGATGTTAGTTATATGTCTGGACTGTCTGGTAATTTTATTTATGGGTCTGCAAATGCCTTCAGATCATCCCCCGTAGATGCACAAATTAATGTAACCCGCCTCTTACGGGCGGGGCTAATATTATTAATGTTAATTTTTACTATTTTTGTATTCAGTATAAGTTTAGAGCTCAGCATAAAAACACCAACTATCTGACGCCCTTATATTCACTACATTTTATTATAATAAATATATACATATATATATATATATATATATATATATATATATATATATATAATATCCAACGTCGCATTTTATTTAAATAATCACAAATCAAGACAAAATATATGTCGACTCTGGATCTACGATCTGGATACTAGCAAGTTCAAGTCACGGAAGAGGACTGCGTTCAAGAGAATGACGTTGGGTCTCCAGAATGTACTCGCAACGTTCCAACGATTGATGGATCGATTGAGAGCAGGACTTAAGGACATGCAGGTGTTTGCATATCTAGATTACCTAATCATACTATCGCCAATCTTCGAGAAACACATGAGTGATCTGAAACACTTTCAAGCAAGAGATGAACCAAGACAATGGACACATCTTGCGACCAGGGGGTATCCAGACCGATCCAGAAAAGATTGCAGCCATAATTGCTATACCATCACCGTAAAATGTTTGTTAAGCAATTATTATCGTTTTTACAGACTTGTTCCTGGTTCCGGAGATTTATTCCGTCATTCGCGGACGTAGCTGGTCCTCTTTCATCTGTAACGAAGAAAACGGCCGTATGGAAGTGAGAATCAGAACAAGCGGAAGCCTTCGGAAAGCTGAAAAATGTATTAACCATCGCACCTGTTTTGTCCGAGAACAGACGCCAGCAGCTACGCGATAGGGGCAGTTCTACTTCAGGGGGAGGGTCAGAAAGAACATCCAGTCGAATACGCAAGCCGGCTTTAACTAAAGTAGAAGTTAACTACTCAACCACCGAAAGGGAAGCTCTAGCCGTAGTTTGGGCAGTAAACAAGTTTAGTGATATATAGAGGACTCTCAAGTCTTCATTACATCGAATCACCAACCGCTAAAATGACTATGTCACTGCAAACTCCAAGTAATAAAAGTACATACTTTAGTAATAAAATATGTACATGCAAGAAAAGATGCACTATCCAGATTAGTCCCAGAGGAAATAGAGATAAACCAAATAGAAGCTGACTTACCCACTAAAGGTGCAAAACAATTAAGGAAAAGTCAGTTGGGAGATCAATAGAATAATCAATTGTCTAGAAAACGGCGAACCAGAAGAATCAGCGCTCCTGTGGACAAGCCGCGGAGTATCATGACGATCCTACATGAGGAATAGAACGTACCATCCAACGTATCTCTTCTCGTTACTACTAGGACGGCATGAAATAAGAAATCACCAATTACGTCCGGGCATGCACGCAATGCCAAAAATACAAATCGTCTAATCAAAAACCAGCCGGACTATTGAGAACTCCGATTATGAGGCAAAGGTTTAAAGTAATGTATGTGGACCTGTTTGGACCACTACCTGAGACGCCAAATCGATATAATTGGGAACTAATCATAGATGATACGGCTACCCGGCGAGTCGAGCTATTTGCACTCAAAACTGCAACCGCCAAAGAAATAGCATTAACATTAATCAATAAAGTATTCATGCGATAAGGAACACCGCGAATTGTAAATATTTAGAAACCGACACAGAAGAACCTGAAGGTTCAAAATCTCATTTAAATGGAGGTAATGATGAATCCGTGAGAAATCCAAGTTAAAATTCAGGTAATTTTAATTAAGATAAATCAAAATCGATTAATATGCATATAATTTAACAGCCAATTGTTTATTACAGCATTTAAATGGACTCATGAAGCTATTCTTTTGCTTCTTGAATATCAAAAGCGACAAATTGATTTCAGTACTGGAAAAAATTCTCAAAAAAATGTGGCTGGACATTAGTGCTGTATCTCACAAACACAGCATTATAGTTTTAGATCTTGCAGATGCAGAATACAAGTTCTTGTTTTTGACGTGGGTCGAAACGGCCGAACCCATGACAGTGATGTTTCAGACAAGAATACTAGAAATGAAGCTGGACAATAAAGCTCTGAATTTGCCTTCTTCCACAAAGTTACCAAATTACATTTGTAAATTACCAGTTGTTATTGTTGGTGACGATACCTCTTGTCTGAAAGAAAATTTATTAAATCCTTATCCTTACAGAAATTTGACCTATGAAAAAAAAATTTAATTATAGATTGATTCGAGCTCGAAGAGTGATGGAAAACGCTTTTGTTATCTGAGCAAAGAGGTGAAGCCATTTTACTAACGACAATACCTCTTGAGGTGAAAAAAATTAAAACTATTACATATGCATGCATTCTGCATCACAAATATTTGCTATCCAACAAGAGTGCATACCAGTGGAACCTCACAATTTTCACAATTCAAATAATTTTGGCATAAACTATGTAGAAATAAAAAGTGGGTTCTTCGTACAATTTGGACTTTGGATTGCATTAGTCATAAACAATCTCTTGTTTCCAGAAATATGGGTAAAATTCTTGCCATCATCAACAGCAAATTACGAGATTGCTTGGAGATTGCTTAGGTTCGGAAATAACAAAATAATAATAAATAACCACATAAACAGAATGTTTAATGACTTCCCAATAAAAACAGAAGTTAGTGAATAAAAATTCAAGGTGCTTAGAAGCATTAGGACAGCCTGTAGAAAATTGGGATATACAGGGTCCGGCACTCGAAGTGTAACCAATTGACAGAGCCATAATTTCAGTTTGGAAAATCAATTTTACTCGATTCAAAGTACAAATATGTAAAAATAATACAAAATTTAAGAACATTCACTTTTGTTCGACATGACCACCTTTTGCTTTGACTATGGCCTTTAGACGGTCCAAAAACAAATTGCATTTGGCCGAACGTGATTTGCAAGTATTTTGGCCCACTGGCGGACAACGGCTTTTTTTAGCGCCTCGAGACTGATGTACCCCTTAGTTCGGACCTTGCTCTCCGAAATGGCCGATAGAGAATAATCCATAGGATTCGCATCTGGTGAATTCGAGAGCCATTGTGCGGACGTTTTTGAAGTTCGGAACGTTGATTTTCAGCCATTCTTGGTTTACTCGAGCTTTATGAAACGGTGCCGAGTCCTGTTGAAACGTCCATAGTCTGCCACCGAAATGTTTGTGTGCCCATGGCTTCAAAACAACCTTCAGAATACTTTCCCGATAATATTGCACATTTACCTCGACGCCAGGCTCGATGAAAACGATTGGAGACCGCCTATCTGCGGTTACAGCGGGCCAAACCATATTCTGTGGCGGGTGTTGCCTCCTGGTGGTCAGTCGATGGCTCAAATTCTTATCTGAACGTTCAGTCAAGTAAACCCTATCGTTTTGAGAGTTTACGAATTGCTTAATTGTGAAAATTTTCTCGTCGAAAAACACAATGTTCGAAAATTTACCACTCTCGGCCCGGCAAAGCAACTCCTTAGCTCTCTGAAGTCTCACTTGCTGCTGCTTCGGCGTAAGATCATGTGCCTTTTGGATCCTATAAGACTTAACCTTGAGATCATTTTTCAGTATGCGGCGGATGCTACAGTCAGATATGTTAAGTTCTTCTGCCATTTAATTGGCACTTCGTCGGGGATTTCGCTCGAGTCGCTTTCTCACTTTTTTGACCATCTCATGTGACAATGCAGTCTTTTGGTGACCACCTTCATGACGTTTTGCGATGCTACCAGTTTCATTGTAACGAGTTATGGTGCGATAAACGAGAACTTTATTCACTTTAAGGTGTTTGGGCCCTCGAACAATCGCCGGAGGTGTTTTTCCAGCTAAATATAATGTAATCACACTGTTATGTTTGAAATCCATTACTGTTTTCTTTTTTTCGCGTTCACTGTTGACTAAATACTTTCGTGCGCTTATAGACAATACACCAAACTATCATTTAGCTAACTTACTGACAGTTGGTACCAGTGCATCAGCTACGCGAGCGGTTTGAAGTTGGTTACACTTCGAGTGCCGGACCCTGTAGTAACTCGTCGTGAATGGTAGTTTTCCAATAATAAAAATTCAGACTTATTAAAGTTTCCCAATAAAGTTCCTCGGTTATCGGTGCCAGGTATTTGAATCGCTTCACAGTGAAAAGCAACTATCTATCAAACCTCTTAAACAGTCAGTAGTCAATAATATTAACCACAAAACCTTATGCTGTATCATACACATTGCAATGTATATTTAGAAGCTGATAGAATAATTAAAATTTGTAATTTGTTACAGAAGTACATAAAACATTGAACTTCCATTGCATAATACATTAGGCATGTTTTGTTGCCAAAATTTCGTCAGAGCTTCATTCCTGTAATGAACACTGTGTTGTTAAAATAGTTGACCTCTCTCAAATTGACACACAGGCAAATTAAATCACTTTTAGAAGAAATGGAAAGTTGACCTCCCTTTATACAGCCATGTTCATTGGCTTAGTCTAGGCAATGTCTTGAATAAGTCGTGTCATGTCTTCCACACATTAAAATTCTTCTTAATGAATAGAACAGCATTACCCCGAATTGAACGATAAAGAATGGTTATGCAAATCGATGTTTCTGACTGATATGACTAAACATCTCAATGAACTAAACTTAAGATTGCAAGGAAAGCGCAAAATTGTGCTCAAACTTTTTGAATATTGGATTTAACTTCAAAATTAATATATTTTTATTTGATATTAATACTAGTACCTACATATACTTCCAATTGTTAAAGCGCTTGCAAATAAATCGACCATAGTCAAAGATAAATTTAAAACCTGTGTTGAAGCACTTAAAGAGGGTTTTTCCAGAAGATGCAAAGACTTTGAAGTTTATGTTTCAATATTGTACTTCCTCATAATAGATATATCTTCCTCATAATTAGATCCATCAATGACATCGTTTGATTTTTCAATTTTGAGTGGATGAATGTAGATAATTTTGAAACGGAACTTATCGAACTAATATCTTCAGAATTATAGAATAAAATTTAATTTTTGAATTTAGTTTTTAATTCGGAATACAATTATAATAAATTTTTGTGATTAATTTCAATAAAGATGTGTGTAAAAACAATGCACATAAATGTGTTAGCGGAAAAACTGTAAAAAATTTAAAACAAATCAGTCACTAATTCGCATGTACTATGCAATTGCACGATCCAAACTTCGGTCAATCGATTATTTGGTATCCTCAACTTAGTAATAACTCCGATGCGGTAGAGAAGGCTCAACAAAAATTATCAAAATAACTACATTTCAGAACGCACAAAATTTACCCCGAACATAACTTTGGTCACAATATATTACTAAATGAATTCAGCATATCATCTCTTGCCACGCGTCGTTTTACTGATATACTAACAGTTTGTTTCTATATAAACTCTCAAATTTATAGATTCTCTTCAAAAGCTCAAATATTTTACAAGTATCATATTCCTAAGTCTAATGCTGTTAAATTCATTATAGTACTGATGTCCTCTAACTTGAATTCAATAAAGATACCGATGTTCATAATACACCAATAAAACAACTAATTACCATGGGCACAAGTTAATCTTGATATTTCTTCACAACTATGTTACTTCCATGAAATATAATTTAGTGTTACAGTTAATAATTAGATTGTATTTTATTTTATGTTATGTATTGTTATATTATACATGGTTAATTATATTGTTATATCATGTGTAATTATAATTGTTTTTTGTAATAAAATAAATAACAGAAGCTGTTGCCATTGCTTATAAGACCAGCAAAACCTTTGTAAAGAAATTTTGTGCATATCATACGAAAAAGAAATATTTAAAGTTGAATGAGAAATGAAATTTATTATTTTTATTAGTAATAAATATATTATTTATTTATTTACTATGCTAGTCAACGAGACTGGTTGGGCAATTAAATTGTAAAATGAAGTTATGACTTTATTTTAGTTAGAAGTATAAAATTCATCTTGTGATTTCAATGTTACATTGCTATAAGCAATTAAGTCAAAATGACTGAAATAACAATAAACACAGATTACATGCGTTTATCACCGACTTCTTTATAGACAACAATGTATATTATTTATTCTTTATTATATTGTGAAAGTGCAGATTGCAGCATTATTACTAGATTTTCACTAGATTGTTTTGAGTTTCGTTTAACACAATAAATAAAATTTTATTGAAAGTAATTACTATTCATCTTGTATAGTGATACAGAAGTAACTCATATTTATGTGGATACTGAAATAAAATGAAAGAAAAAAAGTGTCTTAGTTTCAACTTATTTTTATAGATTATTATATAAGTTTATATTATTTGAAAAATGCAACCACTGTATTTCTGGAATCTTTGAACGCAGAAAGTGAATTAAATGTTAGCGACTCTGAATTTTTAGACAAATCGATCCACAAGACAATGATATCAATTGTAAAGACAAGGAAATTCGTGATGATATAGATGAATTAAGTTAGGAGAATATTCCAAACAGATGTACCAAGTGATTCAGTCAACTTTCTTCCAGTTCTGAAGACAAAGTTGGAAGTAACGCACCAAACCCGGAATTGAAATAGGTTCAGGCGGAACTATTTGGACAAGAGTTGATAAAGGAGGTGTTGCATGTAGATTACCAGTTCATAGTGCTTTCAAAGGCATACTCAAGCCAACGGCACATGCTAAAAAAAACATTATGAGAGGAAATCTAAGTAGTGCGATTCTGTTAGTCATATGAATATCGAAGAAAATAATTTGAGGCTTCAATATTTGTGGAACAACAAGTGGGGATTATCATTTTTCTCCAACACAATGAATAGACATATTTTTTTGTAAATTTTTGGGATACATTCGTTTCGATCAAAAAAGTCAAAGAAGTCAATGTTTGCAAACAGACAAATTTGCAGTTTTGTTTCAGCAGTTTGGAGAAAATTTATAGAAAAAAGGCAAAATTGCTTCAAGCCAAAAGCTCATCAACTTTTACAACAAATAATTATTTTTAAAAGTATTGCTCTGACATTCAAATTTAAATCTAAAAATTCTTCGTTAGCTGTTACTTTATGCACAAACAAGAGAAAGACACCAAAAACTCAAGTATTTTATTATTCAATTGTTTGTTCTACTTAATGCCACAATAAACATGTTCTCTTACAGACCAGTCATTTTGACTGGTATTAATAAAAAAAACGGGATATTCAAATGGCTGGTAAATCTATAAAATTTATTTTAATTATTCTACTTCCACATCCAATTACAAACTGATAGTCGGTGACATGAAAGATTATCAATAAAATGGTTGGAAAACAAAGTGTTAAATTGAACAAGCCAGAGCATAAGTAAACAAAACCATTTAAGATAGAAAATATATAAATAATAAAATGATATCAGATCAACAAATTTAATCCTTTTAATTAATATTGTAGAAAGCAAATCAATATTTTTTGCCAACTACTGACAAAATGTGTCTTAAAATGTTTCAAAGATTACAACATATTTAATTATTGTGATCAAATTAACTCTTTTATAAAAAAATATGCAAGAACTTACTTAATATGATCGCTTACTCCAGTTACCTCAAATAGCTCCTAAATAGAGGATAATTTTGTTATGTAAAACATTCATCATGTTGAATAGTATTTCTTCACCGACACCTAAAAATATAAATTATTATAATATTTGATATAAAAAAATAAAAATATTAGGTTGTTTAAAGTGTAGTTTCATTTCTTATAGATTCTTTAACAAGTCATTTTTGTGTGATAAAGAAATACTGTATTAAATTATATATTGGCTGTTTAATTCAGACATCTTCATTCAAATTTCTGGGAGTAGTGTAATTCCGGGATCATAAATTATTTGGTTGTTATTGGCAAACAACTGATAAAGTTGCGTCTTGTCCTAGTCATTTGAGGTGAAGGTTTTACAGTCTAATAATTTTTTTAGTAACAGAAACAAATAATAGTGGGGTGTAGTGGGTGTAGCATTGTGTCCCATTTAATGTATAGAAGTTGAAGTCATATCATATAGTTGTCTTTAACCAAGTATATCATATAGTTTATTTAGCTGATCACAGTAAACATTCGAATTAACAGTTATGTTATCTTGAAATAACAGAAAACAGGCATGTCCTTTAAAATCTCACCAAACATACGGCATCACCTGTTCCTGGTGAATATTGGCTTGCAACTGGTTTGAGAAAGTTTTTTTTTGAGCAATTGCATGAGATATATCGTATTCAACCCATTTTTCATTCCTAGTGGTAATTTTCTTCAAAAACCAATCATTTGCAGGACGTTTCAGAAGTGAATCGCATACTTTAATGCGGTGACACTTTTCTCTATGAGAACCTGAAAAACTCATACATTGAGCTCTGATAAAATCCTTGACCTTTCAAGTGGTCATGAACAATTGAATTTGATAATTTTTATCATTTGTAATGTTTTCTATAGTCAAACAGTAAAATATGTCTACAATGGATCTAATTGTTTGTATATTTACAGAGACAGCATCCAACAACAACTGTGCATAATTTTTTTTTTTTTTTTTTTTTTTTTTTGTTACAATTTATTTTTGTTAATCAAGACTTTAATGTCTTATTTACAAAATTGATATGAGCAAAAAAAAAAATACAAAAACAACAAAAAATGCAATACATTGAATATAAAATGAAAAAAGTTAAAATAAAAATTAAATTAAAACAGTAATACAAAAATAATAACATAAATGAACGATGACGTGATGATGTATGCCGCGTACTACGTCAGAACGCGTGCAGACATTGGGCTAGGTGTTTGGTAGATCGGAGGGCCATTTCTTGCTCAATCTTCTTATCGGTCTCTGAATCGCTTGAATTGTAGGATTTGTATGCTGGATTAATTTGTTGTTGAAAGATGAACTTCTAATCTTGATCATTTCGTTGACTGTTGAGATTTTCAAATCCTTATGTAGGCAAAAATTCGAAATATACCAAGGCGCATTAGTAAGGATACGCAGAATTTTATTCTGGCACCTTTGAATGATGTTTATGTTAGATTTGCATGAGCAACCCCATAGTTCGATTCCATAAGTCCAAATGGGCACTATGATAGTTTTATACAAAAGTACCTTGTTATCGAGAGAGATTTCAGATTTCCTCCCAAAAAGCCAGTAAAAATCTTTTATTTTCAGTTGGATTTGTTTCTTTTTATATTCAATGTGCGTTCTCCATGTCAATTTCGAATCAATGTGCATGCCTAAATATTTAACAGAATTGCATAGTGGAATTATTGAATTGTTCATGATGATAGGTGGACTGTTGTGATGTTTTAGAGAAACAATTATGTGCTGAGATTTTTCGATATTGATTTTGATATTCCAATCTAAAAACCATTTTTCGAGACTAGATAAATAATTTTGTAACTGACAAGTTGCTGTTCTAATATCGGAATTGCATGAAATAATTGCTATGTCATCGGCGTAAGTGCATATGGTTAGAAGATCATCTGTGGGCATATCGTTTGTGAAAAGAAGATAAAGTACAGGGCTTAGCACACTGCCCTGTGGTACCCCGCATTCTATATTTCTGATGCTCGAAGTCACATCTTTAATTTTGATTCTAAATTTTCTATTAAGCAAATATGAGCTTAAGATATTGAAGTAGTTTGGAAAAGTTGTTTTGATTTTATATAGGAGTCCTGAGTGCCAAACCTTATCAAAAGCCTGACTGACATCTAAGAATACGGCTACGCTGTGTTCCTTTCTATTCATGGCTTCAAGAATACGAGACACCGTTCTGTTGCATTGTTGAATTGTAGAGTGATTTTTTCTGAAGCCAAACTGATGATGAGGAATCCAACTGTCATTCGGATGATCTTCTGACAATCTCTGCAACAAAAGCCTCTCTAAAATTTTCGATAATATCGATAAAAGACTGATAGGACGGTATGAACTAGCAGTGTGATGGTTTTTGTTTGGTTTAGCGATCATAATAATTTATGCAGTCTTCCACGCTGTGGGCCAATAATTGTATTGAAGTATGGCGTTGAAAATATTCGTTATATATAAAATACCTTTTGTAGGCAATTCTTTTAACATCTTTGGAGTAATTTTATCCATACCCGGCGAAGATCTATTTTTCATCCTTTTTATTTCACATAAGACATCATTTGGTGAAAAATGTCCTAACGGTGTAGAATGTATGGGTTGATTTACGAAATTATTAATTAAATTATTCTGGGAAATATTTCGAGCGCTAAAAATGCTACTTAGATGATCAGCAAATGCCTCCGCTTTTTCTTCGTTGCTTTTTGCCCAAATGAATCCGTTTTGGTTGGTTATTTTCAGAGGAGGGTTTTGTTGTAGGGGTTTACTTTTATTTCTGATTGGTTTCCATATGGAATTATCGTACCTATTTAGCTGCAATATATACGACCTGAATGTACAATTCTTCCATTCTTTCATTTTTTTCCTCAGCGTGTTATTGAGATGATTAAGCGTTGTCTTATCCGTTGGTAGATGAGAATGTTGCCAGGTTCGTCTTGCTCTTCGTTTCTGTGCAATTAGCTTCTTAATCTCTTGCGGAATTATTAGATTATCATTTCTTGGAATAATGTTCGGGGTGACCTGCTTGGTTGTTTCACGTACAATCTCAGAAAAATAATCTATATTATTTTCTATATCAATAACGCTTGTAGGCCTAGATTTTGGAAATAATTTTGAATCAAGTATGGATTTGAATTGAATCCAGTTAGAAAGATTGTTGTGTAGAATATGATTGTTGATAACTGGAGTAGGAAATGTGCTAAACGTCACAAGTATTGGAGAATGATCTGAAGAGAGATCGTAACTAGATTCAATATTGAGATTTGAAAGATCAATACCTTTCACAATAAAAAAATCTAAAAGGTCTGGAACTTTAGTAGGGTCAGAAGGCCAATAAGTTGGACTGCAAGTTGAAATAAAGGAGAGGTTATTTTGCCCTATGGCTGCATGAAGAATCTTTCCTTTGGCTGTAGTCAGTCTAGAACCCCAGGCAATATGTTTACAATTAAAGTCACCACCAATGATAAATTTATTACCTAATTGAGAGAAAAATGAAGAAAACTGAGCACAAGCAATTTTGAATCTTGGTGGACAATAAACAGCAGAAACACAAAAATTATATAAATTTGTTTCAACAGAAATTTGAGTTGCTTGTAGAAAATCATCAGAAATATTTGGTAGAACAAAATGCTTTATATTATTTTTGATTAATATAGCCGAACCGCCGCGAGCCCTGCCACTTGGGTGATTTGAATTATAAGTAGTGTAGTTATAAATTTTAAAGTAGTTTTTTTCAGTGAAGTGAGTTTCTGAGATTAATAAGATATCTATTAAGTTTAACTTTAAAAAACATTCTACTTCATTTTTGTGAGGTATTAAACCGTTGGCATTCCATTCAGCAATTTTAATTATTTTTGCCATTGCTTTTGTTGTTGACTAACGTGGATAACATATTTATTATTATGGTGTTCTGTTGCAAAAGCTGATTGAAGATATTTTTAAATTCTAAAATAAGTGTTGCTAGAGAATCAGAATCGGGATTTGAAGGTGAATGATTAGAAGCAGAGTAATTGTTTTTTGCAATGTCTGCATAGGATGAATTTTGAATTGTTGGATTTAAGGCCGGAGAAATGTTGTTTATTTTATTATTAGAATTAGAATTAATAGAATTTTTAAAATTTTGGTTATTTGGATTTGGATTTATGACTGATTGATTTACTGGAGTTTTGTTTCTTTGTTCTTTAATTTTTTGGAAGTATGAGCAACCGCGATAATTAGCTGGATGAGCACCGTCGCAAAAATAACAACATGCCGGAGCATTCGGATCTTTGGTACAAGCATTAGTATTATGATTGTCACCGCATTTTAGGCAAGCAAATGGTCTATTGCAGTATTTTTTGGTGTGATTAAAGAGTTGACAGCGAGTGCATTGTATAATGTTGTTGGACTTTCTCGGTGGTTCGACGCGTATTATGCAGTTGAATAATTTATAAATGTTATAAATATTTTTGTTATTTCTATTTGGTTCCAGATCAACAAAAAACATATTAAGAGGTTCTTTTGTTATTCTATGTCTAATATTTAGGATATTACGTACTACATGACCCTGTTTTAATAGTTCTAATTTAATTGCATCTGTGCTTGTTGAAAAGTGTACATTTCTAAGAACAACCCTATAAGCCTTCTCTTCTTTTAATTGATATGTATGATATACGGCATTAGTTTCTTTTAGATGTCTGGATAAAGTTCGAAAATGGTCGACAGAATTACATAGAATTTTAAATGTATTGTTAGCTAAACTTCTCAGGAAATATTGATGGTGCGGAATTATTTCATTTAATTGATTAGACATATCATTAATATCGTCAACTCCGTAAATAAAAATTGGAGGGGGCTTACTGACTGGAGCCGGTTTAACTGAGTTGTCATCATTAGCTGTTTCTATTGTTGAAAGGGCCGAAAATCTGTTTTGAATTTTGACATCTATTCCTAATGGTTCAAATGAAGTTTTTCTTTTTTTGAAATTGACTACTTGCCATGAATTAGGAGGTTTCTTGACATCAGAATGTGGTTGAGTGAGGCTTGTAGATGCACTATTACTAGATGATATTACTTCCTGTCTTGAGTCAGAAACTGATGAAGTTGAACGCAGCGAGACCTTTTCCGATGTAAACATATTGGTCCGACCTTCTTCGCGAGGTATCTTGCTGTATTTGCTGGATCCAATAACGGTCTTTCGAAGTTTTGGGATTTCTGATGGTTTACTGTCCGATTCCATATTCGCTACTATATCTTGATTGAAATGTAAGACATTTTTTTGAATCCACAAACGCACATTAGAGTCTCAATTATGTATGGTTTTTTGTAAGCAATTATTTAATTATCTGTACACTTTTGTAAGCTTTTCATGCAATTTTAATAAACCGTAAAATTCAATCTGACCTGTGCATAATTGATCAGCATTTTTCACATATCTTAGTACAAGCTTGACAAGTTTCAAATCATATAATAATTAGAAGGCTCAGATGTGATGTTAGTTTAAAAAAAATGCAATTAAATATGTGGTACTTTGGTGCTTTCAGAATTTCTTTTAATAACTTGTTTTGAAATCTTTGAATTATTAAAGCGTTTGAGTTGGAAGTTGATCCCCATAGCTGTATGCCGTATGTCCAAATTGGTTTGATGATGGCTTTATAGAGGTAAATTTTATTATGAGTGTCAAGTTTTGATTTTCGTCCAAGGAGCCAATGATATCTTCTTCTGGTTTCTTCAAGCTGCTTTCTCTTTTTCTTAATGTGTTCTTTCCAGGTTAGTCTCTTATCCAGGTGTAAACCTAGATATTTGACTGTATCTGCTTGGTCTATAACTTTGTCATTAAGTCTTACTGCAGGACATGTCCCTTTGCAAAGAGTGAAAGTGATGTGTTTTGACTTGCTGCTGTTCTCCACAAGCTTAACCATTTTTGTATCACATCAAGATGATCCTGGAGCATTTTTGATGTGATTATGGGATCTTCATGTGTTGCCATTTCCAAATTGGTTAATACACAAAGACTCAGGCACCAGCACAGTTAAGGATGAAATAATCGCTTACTCACACAAATATAGAAATCGCCTAGCTGACCACCCGAACTTGCTCGCGAGAAAACTTCAAATCAACTCTACCAGGGCCCGATTAAAAAGAAAATTTCTTCTGCACTAATCAACAATAGATGAGACCATTCGACAAATCACTGGCAATGGTCAGATGATTTGTATTTTGCCAACGCCTTCAGTTTCATGTCAAATATTTTACTTGTTGTCCGTTTCAGGACAGTTGTAAAAATTATTAAAATAAAAAAAAAAAAAAAAAAAAAAAAATATGTGGTAAAACAACGAAACCACTTTCCAAACAACCTTATATGATTTTAAATAGTATCAAAAAGAAAGAAAAGATGAAATGCCCGCAAAAGAAATTGTTAAAATATATTTAACATGTGCTGTGTCATAACCTCAGCCTGAAATTGAAACAATATCGAAGAACAACGAAGTACGTACTCACTTAACAATCATAAATAGGACAAACAATAAGTTTAAAATTAAATTAATAGCGTGGCACAAAAATAAATATGAAATTGCAAAGCAAATGCAGAATAAAATGCTGTCAAAGTTCTTTGCATTATTCACAAATTAATCTAATAATGATTAATTTATTAAAATACTAGCCTGTAAATAATTATATCGCCAATTAAGGTCATTCATCGTCCATTAAAGCACTGAACTTAAACAAAATACAATTAATATCGAAAACCCTAGGCAATATAATACCCAAAACAGACATGTTGAAACACATCCGAAGCACCGATTGACATAAATTACGTTAAACGAAGAATAACGAAGTAACTCGGAGAACGAATGTAAGGGTGTCGGCACACTACCATAAAGCGACGTACGACAATCGTAATGATAAAACCCAAAAACCTAAGCATAGATAAAATTATTATATATGTACTAGCAAACTCGACGAACTCCGTTTCGCCACCAGATCGTTTCGTGAGAAAGATGAAGAAATTTTTTGTTTGTTTTATATATGAAAAAGAAAAATTTGATTTTATTATACAACATAATAAATTTATTTCGATTACAAAAATGAAGTGTTTTTTAGTTGAACTTCTCTAAGTAAATGAAAGTGAATCCGCAAATTATCCGTTTCATTGAAGTGCTCTTTGGTAAACCACATTTTTTGTTTTTTGGTCTGACGTTAACACAAACAAAGCGGATGGTTTTCCAACTCGTGAATGATTTTATAAATAATCTATTTGAAATTTATCCCGCAAACACTAAGCGATTGGCTTTGCGACTTGTCATTGCGAAAGCAAGGCGAACTGGAAATTGCAATCGTTTGAAGTCAAACGGAAGACCAGTTGGAATCATTGGTATGTCACCAAATCGCCAGCAATTTTTGATTGAATGGTGAAATTCAGTGCGTGTACATCATTATTCATTGCGGCAAGAACTGCTCGTTGACTTAACCAAGCATAATTCTGATAATTCTCACTAATGTCATTACTCGAATTTTCAATTACGGTGCGTGAAGTTCCAGCAGCTTGCATTAAGGCACGATGCCATGCACCTCTAATTTTCTCAGCTATAAACCTAGCGGAGCCCGAGACCTTTCCAACGAATGCAAAATTGTCGAAAAAGGTTCGTGCGTTCTGGAGTTATTTCGTCAGGAAGGAAAACCCGACTTATTTTTATATATATAGAAGATAATAAAAATTATTATTATATAATTGTTTAATTATGGATATAGTTATTTTTTATTAGATAATAATTTTTACAACTGTCTCGAAACGAACGCGTAGAATATTTGATATAAAACGAGAAAAAATTTGATATAAAACAAGATCAATCACATTAAGCAATAATTATATTTGTATCGTTCTTAATTTCACTATTTTGTAACAACATGTATGTGTGCTAAAATCATAGGAATTGCATTAAAATAGAAAATAAGAGTATAATAAGGATATAACTAGCTGTAAGTGGAATTCTGTCTTAAGGCAATTAAGACATCGTGCCTTAAGGCAAATTGCAGGAACTTCCCGTACCAAAAATTATTATTTTTTTAACATTTTTGAAAAAAAATTACTTTAAAAAAATAAGATTTTTGAGAAACTATAAATTGGACATAAAATTACTTTCTTTTTTGAAAAAAAATCTTTTAAAAAATTTTTTTTTCAACGCAATCGTACTGCTTTAACTGCATAAAGACGAAATATCAAAACGCGTAAGCGCCGCGTCGCCGTCTAACGCGTAAACATTGGTACGGAACCCATAGGAATGTAAACCAAATTTATACTTATTGTTAAAATCTCTATAAAATATCTGATAATTTGATGTGCATATGTCTAAGGATCATTTTTGACCGCCAAATGGCATTTTTTTTACTTTTTTCATTAGATCTCCGAAACCGCTAGACCTGCCTTTATGAAAATTTGATCGGTTCTTCACCTTGTCAATACAAGTAAAATGTTTTTTGAATTATTAAAATCGGACGCTCCGTTCTCTTAAAAACTGAGTTACCGTTTTCGGCACTTTTTGCCCCGTATCTTCGGAACGGCTAGACCTGCCTTCGCCAAAAACTAATCAGCACATCTCCTTATCAATACGAATCGAATGTTCTTTGAATTATTCAAATCGGTTGATCGGTGTTCCCGAAATCGTCGACGAAAATTTGTATCCGCACATACATACACACACGCACATACACACACGCACATACACACACACACACACATACATCCATTTTTTCTAAGGTATGCCAAAATATTCAGAAACCTTTGATACGTCGAGAAATGCAAAAATTTTCATTTTCGATTTTTTTGCGATTACTATAACTTGCCCTACGGGAAGTTAATAATATAAGAAAATATAATAACAATAGGAGCATGAGTTAAATAGAGAAATTTTAATCGATCAATCAGTAAGCAATAATTATATGAGTATCGTTCTTAATTTCACAAATTTTTACGATAGATCATTGCAATGCACTTGAAAACTTGGATAAAATCAGTTTTTTACGGTTATAATAATGTTAGTAAATATTGGTAATTTAGTAATTAGTTTTATATATTGGTATGAAACATATATTTATTTTAATGTTTTCCCATTCTATTAAAATTTTTATCACTAATTTATTAATAGGCATAACCATTTTATCCAATAATAAATACTCAAATATTCGTGCAGTTTTCTCATAATTTAAATCCATTTTGTTTATATAATAATATAATTGAAAAATTTGAATTGTATTTAAAGTGATCTAAAAGAAATGTGTGGCAGTTCATTTTTTTAATTAAGATAAAACTAAGAACACAAACACGTGCTTGTACAGCTAAAAAGTGCAGCTCATTAGTCCTAATTTTAAAGAATTTTGATTAAATATTTAATTACATTTTTTAATAAATATTTTAGGATGTTCGATTGATGGACCTTATCCCCGTCTTCAATTTCTTTTTTTTAATTTGATCACAAAAGAACTAATAAACTAATTAGCACGATTACCAAAAGAAATCTTTTGGGCGGTTTGGTTCACTTGGATATTTTTGCGAAAACGTGGACGAAACATTTTGCATGTTTCTCCTAATTCCAGAGAAACGGCTTGGTCAATTAGGCAAACCTACTCAAATCTCTCTTTTATCGAGTGTCATCAAATGGCTTTTAAAATTGTGTAATCGGTTCATCCATTTTTAACAAAACTTCGATGAATGTTAAACTTTGACTCATCACATCACCAAAGCGACTTTTCACAAATTTCGAACTGTGAAATTTTATAATTAAACAATTTGTCGTGAGGCCGTAAAATTTTAGTAGGTTCTTTAAAACAATGATCATTACCATCACAAAGTCATTGGTGTTTTATTGCAAAGACACGGCCCAGCCAATATTTATCAAAGACTTATCAGTACGATTTCCAATATATATATATATATATATATATATATATATATATATATATATATATATACTAGCTGACCCGGCAAACGCTGTTTTGCCATCAAAAATATTTTTCCGCATTGCAAAAGTTCTTATAATATACATGATATATTAATAATAATGTTACATTTTTATTACACGAATTTCTTTACATTTTGATAATTAATTCGAACGCATCATAGTGCTTTGTTTATTTTAATTTTATTTATGTCAAATAGTGAAATATTTTTAATCAATGAATAAATTAGATTTTAGTCTGAATCATCGCAGTACCATTATCTAAATATATAATTTTTATATAAATATCAGATTTTTTACTTTTGTATTTAATTTAAAAATATTGAATGTCAATTTCAAATATCCAATATGCACTGAATTTTTAAATGCCAAAATATTTCCTTTTTGGTTCGAAATTTAATATAATATGATATAATTTATATCTATAATTTGATTGCCAATTTATTTGTATCTTATTGAAGTCATTAAAAATTCATTTTTTTTTTGAACTGTCAGAATTTTGTTTATGATTAATGTTAAATTCAATATGTCGCTTTTTTATTGTGATCTATAATGTTTTAATCACTTATCATATAAATTTTCGACTGCAAATTGATATTCATACTATCCCTGAAACTAACATGGATAAAGTTCTGAGAAATCCGAGTCCAAATCTATAAAATGTTTGATTTTTGGCACTTTTATTAATTTTTTATCAATTTTTGTACTGTAAAATAATGGATGATTATTTATCAAAATTGTAATATTTAGACTATAATTTTAGATGTATACTTTTTATTTTGGCATTGAATTATTTTCATTAAAATCAAGTGAAACATAAATATATTTATTTGATATTTATATAAAACATATAATTAAAATATGCATTAAAATCATATTGTCTATAAATAATATGTCATTTTATAAATAGTATTTATTACTTTGGTGCTTGATATGGGTATGAATTTGTAATAAAATATATTCTTTCTGACAAATAGTTAAAAACTTGTTATAATTTTCAAAATTATTTGACATTTCATATTTCAAAAATTAATTCACTCGCATGATAGCGTTTTGTTTATTATACTTTTGTCATGTCAAATACGTCAATATTTATTTATTATAAATTAATAATTATTTTAAGTGATCAATGAATATATTATATGCTTGTTAAATTCATAAAAAAGTGCAAATTCAACACGGGAATATTGTGGAAATAAATATTTTTTTACATAAAGATCTGATTTTTGACATTTGCATTTCATTTCAAATTAATTATAACTGTCAAAATATTTTCTTTTGGATCGAAATTTAATATAATATAATACAGTATTTAGTTTGTCTAGTTTATTTTTGTCAGATTGCAATGATACCTTCAGATTGTACTATTCCATTTAAGAGGTTACAATTTTCTGTATGATTAACGTTTGCGATGGCAATCAAAATTTATCTCAACTCATATAATAATAATATTTTATTTTAATTACACAAATTTCTTTACACTTCGATAATTAATTCCAACGCATGATGCAGGTGTTTTGTTTATTTTAATTTTGTTTATGCCAATTTTTTTTAAAATTAATGAATAAATCAGGTTTCAGTCTAAATTAACAAATCAGTATCTTCATCTGAATATACAATTTTTTATATAAATATTTGATTTTTTACATTTTCATTTAATTGAAAAATAGTGAATGTCAATATGCAGTATATTTGTAAATGTCAAAATATTTCCTTTTTGGTCGAAAATTAATCTATGATATTTATTTTACAATATTGTGCTGTATCTATAATTTCTTCGGCAATATAACTTGGAATAATTAATTTATTTGTTTCTTATTGAAGTCGTTAAACATTTTTTTTGTGAAATGTCAAATTTTTGTTTATGATTAATTTTAAATTCAATATGTCGCTTTTTTATTGTGATCTCTGATCTATAAGGTTTTGATGAAGTTTTGGTATCCGAAATAATTTGGTAAGCTAATCAAATAAATATAAATTGTAAATCTATTTATATAATTATTTTCATAAATTTTGACAAATGAAATTTGACGATTTTCATGTCAACATTTATTCAAATTTATAAACATTGACTTTTAATTAGATTTAAAACTATAAATTGTAATTTTGAATATAGCATTTCATCTAATTTGGATATAAATGTTGGATATATCTATATATGTACATGTTTTTGAATTATATTTTCTGAACTGCCAATTTTTGTTTTTCAAAAATCATAAATCTTTTTTTCTCAAATTTTCCATAAATTATGACATTTGTCATTTTAGTGTTTTGTTTTTTTTTGGCCATTTTCTGTCAAAATTTTTAGAAATTTATAAAAATTATATATTTATATTTCAAATTTACTTTTCAAAATTTCCTATAACCTAAGTTGGATATATATGCACACGATGAGCCATTAAAATTTAAAATCGGTCCAGTAGTTTGGGCGTCCATCGCGAACCAACATCGTGACACGAGATTTATATATATATAGATATATATATATATATATATATATATATATATATATATATAACAGTTTTTAGTTTTTGAAAGCTGGTTCAAGATTTTTGCTGAAATATGAACTATTTTTTTCTTTTCGGCGAAATTATCTATTTGGATATTCTGGCAAAACTAAACTTCTAATTCGGGATTTTGTAAAGTAACTAAAATAATATATTTTTTTAAGTAAAACTTTTTAGGCGCAACTAAAGAAGTGTATCTGTACAAATACAACGGAAATTGGGTTACGCCCGAACAGATCGTCATTTGCTTTCGATGACATCATTTCTATACGGGTCGATTGTGATTAGTGGTCGTATGACCGGTACGCATATTTATATATGCTATTAAGAATATATAATTTATAATTTATTATTATATAAATATGCATGATGTTTGACATTAATAAATGTGTGCATCTCGAGTGTTACTTTATTACTATAAGCATTATTCAAAATTGTTATATGATGTATTTATTTCTAACTTCTGTGCTATATCGTACAATAGCAAAAAAGTTTTACTTCAATTGTGTGTAAACCTTACGCGCACTCTTTTTTTTTGTCTATTGACTTATGTTAGTATATACAAAATTTCAAAGTTATATAAATTGGAATCTAGAAAATTACTTATTATTGAAATTCATACTTGAAATTGAAACAAAATAAATTAAATAAATAAATTCAAAGAAATATTCATCAAGAAGATATTTTAGTCTACAAGTTTTAAGAAATCATTTTTTTTTTGATATTTACAAAGTTTAATGTTTCAAGAATATATGTAATAATGTTCCTCTGTTTCTATTCTCCGCGAAACTTCAAACACGTTTTTCTCAAAACTGTCGTTTTCAACGATACCCATTCAACGATTTTTCTTCAGTCGTTTATAATTTTCTTCAGATTAAAATCGTTTGCTTTTTCACTAAGCTTAATTGATAAATAGAAAAAAAATCAGATAAAAAAATCTATGAAATTTATAAATTATAAGTGAAATACAAATGTTTAAACGTTGACATATAAATGACACCACCAACACATAATAAAACTACATAGACTTTTTTTTTATTGACTTTTGACATACATCATACGGCCAGATGCCATTCTTATAATTGTTTAATACAAATACTTTTTAGATAATTAACTTATAAACTAATCTTAGAATTAGTAATAAACTTAAATATATATTTATAAATTTTTAAATTATTGCTAGCTACTAGTGTTTGTACATTGATTGGAAAAATAATATTTTCTTTGTGTAAGTTCATTATTAATGATCTTCTTTCGTTTTGGAATAAGTTGCATTCCCAAAACAGGTGATCTAATGTTTCCTCTCCGATTCCGCAATCGCATGATGACTTTTCAAGTGGTTCTTCCAGAAGGTGTGTCCAAAGCTCAGTCTACAGATAGTCGAGATGAAAATTCTACTTTCTTCCACGTTTTCAAACCAAGTATTTTGCGATACCTTATTCTTTGTTAATGCGTATGTGATACCTTTTATTCTTTCTTGTCGATTCTGCAAAGAATGTTTGCCATCTTTCTACACACTGTTGTTTGATTACGTTATTTAATTCTAAGGATGGAATATTGTCACAATCTTTGCCGCTATGGCAAGCTTCTTTTGCTAACGCATCTACTATCTCGTCTATCTGCTTGGATTGTTTATTGCGATTAGACTCGATTTGCTATCACTGAAAATGATCGATTTATTTACATTTTTGTCTCTAACATAATTTGTTGCTACATGTAATGCCATCAGCTCCGCTATAAAAATGGAGGCAAACTTTGGTAGTTTAATTTTTTCCCTATATTTGTGATTAGGTATATATATTGCACATCCAGTCCCATCTTCCATTTTTGAACCATCAGTATATATGTGAAGATGGTCGGGCCATTTTGAGTTTACTTTGTTTTCAAATTCCCAATTCTTTATTTGATTATTCTTAATATATTCTTCTATTAAGTTATCATCTGTTTTGGCATAGGTATTTTTATATGAATAATATTGTGGAAATTGGTAATAAGGTTTGATTTCGCAAAGTTTTACATGTTCCTCATACGGTTTGGTCATAAAAGCTCGTTATTAAAGGAAGAGTAGGTCTGTTTGTCCAATATGGTTTAGTTATATGATATCTTGCCAATTCTTCTAGTTGCCTTGGAATATTATAACAAGCGTTATTCAATTTTTTAACTAAAATTCTTTTAGCCAATAATCGTCTTCTTATATCTAGCGGCGTTTCATCTTCTTCCGTCAGTAGAGCGTTTATTGGGGTCGAGCGGATGGCTCCTAGACAGGTCCTAATGGCCGAATATTGTATTTTGTCTAGTTGATATTTTTCTTTTTGCCTCAAAGCACCATAAATGAAGCATCCGTAATCTAGCTGTGACCTTATCATATTTTTATATAGTAACAGACATGTTCCTGGGTAAACACCCCATTTGATACTGGTTACTTTACGAATGATGTTTAGCCCTTTTTCGCATTTTGCGTTTAGTTCCTGAATATGATGATTAAATGTCATCTTTGCATCAAATGTTATGCCCAAAATTTTAATTTTATTTTTTATCGTTATTTCTTTATTGTTTATTTTTATATTATCTGTAGTACTAGGATAACGATGTCTTGTGAATATTGTAGCTGCACACTTGTCCTGAGATATATTTAAATTATTTAGGATTAACCATTTTTCAATGTATTTAATTCTATCATTCATTTCTGCGATACACGATGTTAAAGTCGGTCTGGATATGCATAAGTCATGGATATATATAGATTATAGATATCGTCTGCGTATTGCAATTTTTTAATGTTTGTGTGAAGAATATTATGAAAATCTGCGGTGTAAATATTAAATAATATAGGACTAAGTATAGAGCCTTGTGCTATTCCTTTGCATGCAACTCTTGGTCCTATCCATCCGTCAACCTGTCTTAAGTATACATGTCTTTGCGAAATTGTTGTCAGAATTATGTTAATCAGTTTTTGTGGAATATTTATATTTCTTGATTTTGTATGCAGTATATTATGGTCTATATTGTAATATGCTTTATTAATGTTTATTGATACTAGTAATAAATAATGATTCATTGAGTTTGATATGTGTATGTCATTGTCAGTGTGCTCAGTAAATCCACAGTTCCCATTCCTCCTCTAAATCCAAACATCGCGTCGTTAAAAATTCATTTATCTTCTACATACCATTCTATACGTTCTTTCAACATTCTTCCAAAAGTTTTAAAAATACATGAAAGCAATGAAATTGGTCTATAAGAATTCGGTAATGTAGGATTTTTATTTGGTTTAAGACATGGTATTAATATAACATTTCTCCAATCATTAGGGATCCAATTGTTTGCTACTATATCATTAAATATGTTTATTAATTTGATCTTTAGGCTGATTGGAGACTCTTTAATCATTTTATAATATACTTGGTCAAAACTTGGAGCAGAGTTTTTTCTTTTTTTAACGCCTTCTTCATTTCTTTTGAAGTAAAGGGTGCAATTAATTCGTTGTTCTCATCTGAATTATTTTCTGTCTCTATTTGTTTATTTACTGCAAAATCTGGAGTGAAGTTTTTTAGAATATCTTGTCCCAAGTCTACTGATATGGGCTTTGCTGTATTTATCATGTTATTTTTATTATTTAGCCATTTAATCTTGTTCCATATTAAAGTAGGATTTGAATTTTTATTTATTAAGCTAATGAATTCAATCCATTTTTGCTTTTTTTATATTTTAAAAGTCTTTTCGTTAGAACGTTTGTTTTTTGGAAGTTGATATAATTTTCATAGTTGTACTGCATGCGTAGTTTGCGATATGCTTCTTTCCTTCTAGATATGAGTGCGTCGCATTCTTGATCCCACCACACGGAGGGTTTGAATAACGTTCTTCTTGTGATCTTAAATTTTTTTATATTCTTTTCTGCCGCTATTTCTGTAATTCGGATTACATGTTCGTATTTGAACTTCCCCTTTTCTCTGAATATAGGTGATAGTAACAATCGTGTTATATCTTCAGCATATCCTTGCCAATTTGCTTTCTTGATGTTTCACTTTTTTGTGGGGATAATATTTTTGTAAGTTGGGAATTCCACATCTATGTTTATAATGATTGGAAGATGGTCAGAACCCAATGCTTTTGCTCTTATTTCCCATTTGATAGCATCCATGAAATTATTCGAACAAAACGATAAATCTATACTTGTAGCATTACAATGATTTTTTTTCATAGTAGTCGGTTGACCGTCATTTAGAATTATTAATGAATAGTCTTCTATCATAGTCTTTAATGAATAGTCTTTTCCAGCTTTGTTTGTCATGTTGCTTCCCCATGCCAAGTGGTGACTATTGAAGTCTCCTACAAGAAGGATTTGTTCTGAGACATTTGTTATTATGTTTCTCAATTCAAAAAATTCTATCTCAGCTCTGGTTAAACAGTAGACTGAAATTAAACAAAAAGGTATTCCTGTTTTTATTAACAAGGCGCATATTTGACTATTTTCATTTTGATTTATAATTTCATATTTTTCACATTCTATATTATTTTTTACTAATATAGCAGTGCCGCCGTATCCGTTATTTTTGTTTTTCCTGTATATTTTGTAACCTTTGAAATTGTACTCTAGTTCGGGCTTAAACCACGTTTCAGAAAAAGCGGCTATGGCAATGTTCTTTTCCCATAAGAAATATTCAATGCTTTCTTTATTAGCAACTAATGATCTACAATTATATTGAAGGATTTTCAATGTAATTTGTTGTTTCTGGTAGATAAATTTATTTTACTTTCTATGTTTTGGACTATATCCTCAGAATTTGTAGAACATCACCTTTCTTTTCTCTAAATTTGTATTTTATATTTGAAATAATTTTTTCCAATGGAAACTCATCTATGTCAGTTTTTTTACGAGGTATTTGTTGTTGTACTTTAGTATTTGATTTGTTCATTGTGTCTCTTCTTATTTCCCCACTACTTATGAAATATTTTCTTGATTATCGCACAGTAATATCTTTCGATGTTGATTTAGTCGCAATATATTTTCTTGTTCGTTTCTGATCGGTTATTGTTCGATTATTAATTATTCTTGTCGGATTATTAATTATTCTTGTCCGTGAGGTATTCCGTTTGTTTTGCTGGAAGGTCCGGGAATGTTGATTTGTCTCCAGATTCAAATCCTACAGCATTGGCATATGATTTATTATTTGATAGATATTTAGCTTCCATGTAGCTTAATTTATTTTCCTCCAATTTAAAACAATGGACCATTCTGTTGTAGGTAGCTACCCTGCATTTTACTGCAAATATTGATACCTTCTCGGGCAGTTTCTATCCTCTGAATGTGACAATGCAAACCCGTATTGTTTTGTGTTCATTATCAATTTTTTTATAAATTCTTTTTACCTCCAAAATGGGTAATTCCGAGTATAAATTGGCTATAATTTCTTCCTCTGTTAGGTCAGAGTGTACATCATATATGACTCCTTTCCTAATTAGCATGTGTGTTGGTATAAAAGTTTTTAAATTATTTTCAGTAAATATATCATTGTTAATTAAGTAGTTGGATATTGTGTAGTCATTAACCGTTATTTTTATGCGATTCCTTCCTATTGCTTTAATGTCTATTATTGAATTTGTAAATTGAGGAAATTTTTTAAATATTAGTCTTTCTATTGTCATTTGTTTTAAGTTACCACTACTACTGTTCAAGGATTCCACATAAATGGAATATGGCCCGATATCATTTTCGGAATATTTTAAATTTTTATATTTATTTGGACAAATTATCAGAACTTTTTCTTGAATACTAACAACATTCTGATTATTTTCGGACAATTGTTCACGTTGCTCCATATAACTTGTATTTGTTTTATTCACCATTTCATTATCAGTTTCATTTAAATTAGTATTTTTAATTATATGATCAGGCGTACCTAGGGGGGGGGGACGGTGGGGTCGGTCCGCCCCGGGTGGCACTTATTTTGGGGCGGCACTTTTTAATTTACTTATAGTTGTAAAAAGCAACTTATTCATTTCAAGTTATAGTAATGGGCCGAAAACCGAAAATGAATTTTTTTGCATTTCTTCACGTTTTGAAGGTTTCTGAACATTTTAGCATACCTCAGAAATGCATGTGTGTGTTTTGTGTGTCCGCATTTTTTCGTTCACGTATTCGGGCGCACGGATTCATCGATTCGAATAGTTCAAAAAACATTCGATTTCTAATGGGAGATGAATGGTGCTGATTAGTTTTTGGCAAATGCAGGTCCAATCGTTTCGGAGATATCGAGCAAAATGTGCAAAAAATATATATTTTTGAGTGAACTAAGCATCCGATTTGAATAATTCAAAAAACATTCGATTCATATTGATAAGGAGACGTGCTGATTACTTTTTGGCGAAAGCAGGTCTAGCCGTTCCGAAAAGTGCCCAAAATGGTAACTCAGTTTTTAAAAGAGCGGAGCGTCCGATTTTAATAATTCAAAAAACATTTTACTTGTACTGACAAAATGAACAACTGATTATATTTTTGGGATGGCAGGTCTAGCGGTTATGGACTCTCAATAAAAATAAGTTAATAAAAGTGTCATTTGGCAAACAAAAATGTTTATTAGACATATGTACATCAAATTATCAGATATTTTAATATTGTGTACCCATTTTGTGTATTTTTTTGGGTTTCGTACCCTGATTTTTAATTTTGAAGTTTATTTATATGGTTCAAACAAATGTCCTCGATATTTTTGACAGTATGAAATAACCGATTTATAAAATTGAAAAATCTTTCGGTTCGTACTCGATCGCGAGGCGTTTTTGCCGTTTCGGAATCGGATCATCCGATTAGATTAATTAAAAAAAAACATTTTGCTGGAGTAGACAGTGTGCAAAAAATGCATTTACAGAAAATTTAATAATTTTGAAAATTTTCAAAAAAGTTCAATTTTCGAAATTTTTTATCATTTTCAAAAAAAATACTAAATTTTAAAAATTTAAAAAAAGAGATTTCTTACAAAAATTTGAGAATATTTCGATATTTTCTAAAAAAAATCGAATATTTTCAAAAATTTCCAAATTCTCAAAATATTTAGAAAAAACGTTTTTTTTTAGATTCCAAAAAATTTCAAACTTCTAAAAAAATTCTAAATTATCAAAAATATCAAATTTAAAAAAAATGGACTCTTGTAAACGTGCACATAAGTTGTTCATAAAATACGCTCGTCGCCCAATTTAAAAAGCACTCATAAATTTACAGTATGTAATAAACTATTTGAAATTATTCAAAACAATTATTAATTATTTTCATTCCTTGCCTCACTAGTATAAATATGTTAACGAGTGCATATAAATATGTCTAAATAAGATTACTCTGAGTATTAATTAAATAATTTTGATTAAATAACTTAATAATTTATTAATTTTCCGTAGCGTAAGTTATAGACTATAGGGTTTCTGAATTTTGGCATACCTTAGAAAAAATGGATGTGTTTAGATACAAACTTCCGTCGATAATTGTAGGAACACGCATCGACCGATTTGAACAAAACATTCGATTCGTACAGATCCAGCCGTTTCAAAGATACTGGACAAAAAAGCCAAAAGTTTTTGAGAAAACGAAGCGTCCGATTAAAATAATTCAATTCAATTCATTGTATTGACTAAACAAAGAACTGTTTTTGGGAAGACAGGTCTAGCGGTTACAGAGATTCAATAAAAAAAAGTAAAAAAACGACATTTGGCGGTCCAAAATGATCATTAGATATTTTAGATATGCACGTCAAATTATCTGATATTTTCTAGAGATTTTAATAATAAGAATAAATTTAATTTCCATTTCTATGGGTTCCGTATCAATGTCTATCCGTTAGACTGCAACGCGTTTCGATATTTCGTCTCCAAAACAGCTACGCAGCGCGATTGATTTGAAAAAAAAATTACAAATTTTCAAAAAATTTCAAAATATACAGATTTTTCAAAAAGTCAATTTTTCCCAACATTTTCAAAATAAACATTTTTTTTTTCAAAGTTTTCGAAAAATTTTTAATGTTTTTTTTTTTTAAATTATGTTTTGGTACGGGAAGTTCCAGCAATTTGCCTCAATGCAAGATGCCATGCACCACTAGTTTATTTATATTAATTTATAAAAACCACTATTTGTAATAGAAAGGGCGGCAATCTGGAGATCGCCCCGGGCGGCAAAAGTTCTAGGTATGCCGCTGGTGTGAAGTCCTTAGACAATATTAGTATATAAATAATATATTTATATAGAGTCTATATTATATACTATATTATAGTTATAGATAAACAAGTATAAATTATTTATAAAAAATTATTATAGTCGTTTCTCTCTCTTGAATGGTTCAATCGCAAAACAATTAAAAAATGATTTTTTTTTATATATTATGGAACAAATTTTGTTTACACTTCTATGCATGGGCTTATCTCCGAACAAATGTACATTACCCTGTTTTGGAAAGGACTACTATTTTTAGCGAAAAAAAGATGTCGCTACTAGTTTCAAAATACGAAAAACTTCAAAAATACAAAGGTTTTATCGCTATTTTGTATCAAAGTTTGTGGTTCGCATGTTGTTTCTGTAATTAATTGTATTCAAGTAAGCATTTATATGAAATTTAATATGGCAAAATGTAACGCACCAACTTGTGGTAACTTCAAAAATAATATAAAAATGCATTTCTTTCCGGCTTTATGAAGTGAACAAATTAGAAATGTCCTATTATATTTCACGGAATAGTTCTCATGTCTATAGTTCACAGTGATATAAGAAGAGAAAGACAATCTGATATATGACCAGGAGAATACTCTGCAACTCCAGTGGAAAGGGTAATAATAATTTTGAATATTTTAATACCATTTGCTATTACGACTTGATGTAATATTACAACATGTTATGTTTATTAGATGTTCTTGGGAATATAAATTGCAGCAGAATCTAGTGACTAAGAATAGGAGTGTCTTGATGCCGAGGGCATGTAAAATGTATGACACTACCATTATATGTTGAGGGAGTTAAAAAGTATAGACAAACAATGCAACAATTTAAGGTATAAATTGCAACAGAGTATAAAATTTTCAGAAATATTCTTAACATTCTAGCCGAAAGGACAGCTGCACTGTTCTATTGACACAATCGAATCATAAGAAATTCAAGATTTTGTAGAATGCAGCTTTATTAATGATTGATGGGAAAGCAAAATAACTATCAAATGCAAAGTTAATGTTAAAGAAGAATGATTCATAAATGAATTTTAATTCTTGGAATTTAGTTTTCTATCAATTTTGATATCAATATATATTTTATGTCTGTATGATTTAACTTTTTAAATTTGTTCATTATTTGTCATTTCTTCTAATTATACTATTCCATTATCTATAGTATATACTCTATATACTACATACTTAGACTCTATACTTTACTCTTCTCTTTTTAATATATTATTATTAGTCATTAAGAAATTAATATTAGTCAGTTCGTGTAAATTCATTATACTTATTAAAACTTTTACAATATTTCTGTTATATATTATTGATCATTAAGTAATTCATATTGATCGTTCCTTTTAGGTTTAACATTTTATTGTAAATGCTTCTACACAATTTCTGTGTAGCTGTTATATATTATTGATCATTAAGTAATTCATATTGATCGTTCATTTTAAGTTTAACATTTTATTGTAAATACTTCTACACAATCTATGTCTAGTTGTTATATATCATTGATCATAAAGTAATTCATATTGATCGGTCCTTTTAAGTTTAACATTTTATTGTAAATGCTTCTACACAATCTCTGCCTAGTTGTTATATATCATTGATCATTAAGTAATTCATATTGATCGTTCCTTTTAAGTTTAACATTTTATTGTAAATGCTTCTACACAATCTCTGTCTAGTTGTTATATATTATTGATCATTAAGTAATTCATATTGATCGTTCCTTTTAAGTTTAACATTTCATTGTAAATGCTTCTACACAATCTCTGTCTAGTTGTTATATATTATTGATCATTCAGTAATTCATATTGATCGTTCCTTGTAAATTTATCATACCATTGTGAATACTATTTTTAGTTACTTATAATTGTAAAATTATAATACCTATTATTATGTATATATTGATTATTAATTTTATAAAAATTTTAATTGTTATGTAAAAATGTTTGTGATATATTTGAAAATATGTTTTGCACTTCGTATGTTTTTTCTCATTTCCAATATAAGAAATTATTTAGGTTTTCTTATTTTGAATTACGTATGCAAACCATATCTAGGAATAATACCAGCGGTTGACTTATATACTGAACAAGTGCTGCCCCCTTCAGATTGCTAAAAATATTAAAATGGAGGTAATGTCAAATGGCCTGAGATAGCGATCTATTTATGTTTACTTATCTATGCTTCTATGGGTAGTACCAACGTTTAGCCACTAGACTGCAACGCGTCGCTTACGCAGCGCTAACAAAAGTTCAAAATTTCCTAAGTTAGAAAAATAAGAATAAATTTTTAAAAGTCAATTTTTTTAAACATTTTAAAATTTCCAAAAATCTACTTCTTTCAAAATTTAAACAAAATATTTTTTTTTATTTTTAACTGAATACTTCTTAAGGGTAGTTATAGTAATGGGCCGAAAATCAAAAATGAAAATTTTTGCAATTCTCCACGTTTAGAAGGTTTCTGGACATTTTGGCATACCTCAGAAAAAATGGATGTGTGTGTGTGTGTTTTGTGTGGCGCACGGAGCAACCGATTTGAATGGTTCAAAAAACATTCGATTCCTATTGATAGGGAGATGTGCTGATTAGTTTTTTGGCAAATGCAGGTCCTGCCGTTACGGAAGCAAAGTGCAAAGAGTGCAGAAAATAGAAATCGAGTTTTTGAGAAAACAGAGCATCCGATTTGAATGATCTGAAAATATTCAATTAGTAATGATTGGGAGTAGTGGTTATTAGTTTTGGCAAAAGTAAAAAAATTGCAGTTTTTGAGAGAAATAAGCATCCGAATTGAATAATGCAAAAAACTTTCTGCTTGTGTTGACAAAACAAATGCTTTTGGATAATTTAGATTTCAATTTTAATTCTGGGTGAAGTTTTAAATCTCACGTATATACTTTAAATAAATGTTTCTGACTTTGTGATTTAGTTTATATAATTCTTATAAATATTAAACAATGTTACAGTATTTATAATAATCTATTTGATAACATTTAATATTCCTCGAACATTACGTTACGGTACGGGAAGTTCCTGCAATTTGCCTTAAGGCACGGTGCCATACTTCCACTAGCTTTTTACATCATTTGATGTCATTTATAGCTATTATTAACCAATAATCATCCCGTGTAAAATTTGATATTCTTTGTTTTTAAGCAATTCATTTCATCTCAAATATATTTAGAATCGTGTAAAGTGGTCAACCAATTTTGAAAAGGTAGAGGGGGTAGAGGATTTATACATGGGGAGTTATCTTCGAACAAATGCGCGTTGCACTGTTTTGGTCCTGAGTAGTTTCAATTTTTAAAAACAGATGGCTCATGTGCACTCAATTTCAACTACAAATTGTTCGTGGTTCATGCAAGTGGCTGTCAAGTATTTGATCGCTGTATGGCTGTACGAATAACCTAACTTTTTGAACTCGTGTTGTTTCTAATTAATTAATTTTGTTTAAGTGAACATTTGTGAAATTTAATATGGCAAAGTGTTTTTATAGTACCCAAAAAAGTGTCAAGTGCGGGTTAAAATATTTAGCTATTCCAATACAAGTTTCCGCAAAGGTATTTTTAATAATAATTGCAGCAATAATTATATATAATCAAAATATGTCAACATGTTATTATATTGAATAGGTGTCTTGGGGGTACCTGCAAATTGCTGCAAAATGCACGAACAAAGCGCAGGAGTACTTTTGACAACCAAGGAATGCAATATGTAATGACAAGAAGGATTCATAAACAATGCAATAATTTAAGGAATAAGTCGTACAAAAAGTCTCCAAGGTCTACTATTTTTGGAGACAAATATTTATTTTGCGATGTCCTCAAACATTGAGAAAGTTGCATTCAGAGATACAAGTGTATAGCGGTATTTATGAGTGTCTATTTAAAACATTAGGTTCAGCTATTTATTTTAAAAAGTATTAGTAGCAGATACTGTGTTTGATGTTTGATGAAATACCATTATCTTCGGAATTGTTATATGATTGGATTGAATCTCATATTGTTGAAGTTGCAAAACAGTTATTCAGCTAGTATGGTTTAAATGTTCATCAACGTAAGTTCATTGTTATATTTAATAAGATTATCTATTACATTAGCAAATGTAAACACTTATAAGTAAACTAGTATTTGGTTTAAATGTTCATCAACGTAAGTTCATTGTTTATATTTAGTAAGATTAT
>NW_020536589.1:0-17497 GCF_003426905.1 Ctenocephalides felis
AAGTGAAATGCAATTTTTGAGGAGGCGACAAATCCTGTACCCAAAATGTTAAATTATACATTTTTATATAAAAGAAAATGAAGAATTGTATGGAAAACACAACCTGAAATATATTAACTAGTAAAATTTATTCAAATATTAAATTTAAATAATACTGTATATTGCATTTCGATTTAATAGTTTTGCATGGCGGTCTACCACATAAAAAGCATAACTTGAGTTGTTTTAGTAAATCGAGAAAATGGTTTGCGAGCGACAAATGTTTTGCTCGTTTAAATAGTTTAATTTTATGTGCTACTATATGATCGTATTGATTTTTATATGTTCATGAGTTTCTTGTTGAGCGAAAATAAATCTAATAATGTGTTCTTAAATTAGTTCAAGTATAATTTGCCAAAGTGTTCAAATTATGTATTGTATAAGTAATCGTAATCGTCGGTAGTTTTCTCGAATTACGATTTTTTGTTTCAAGTTGTGTTGTAGTCTTTGAATATATAAAATTGTTAAAAAGCATGGGATTTGAAACAAATTTTATTTGTTGAATGCAAACAAATTTGAAAATAATATTACTAACAGGAGAAGTTATGCTGAAACAAATTATAAACACTGTTATTAATTATACTTCTGCGGTATAAAAAATAGATACAATACTGCAATATCAAATTGCGATTTTATTGCAATTAGATAAAAAACAATTACGTATTCCTGGAAATTACACAATTTATATATTTAATCTATTCAATTGTTTGAGAGTAGTAAGCAAAATGATCCATATTTATTATAAGGACACATTTATTTCAAAATGAAAGACAGTATGAATATGGTAGAAAGTTAATGGTACACAGTTTTGCTTCCATATAAAATAATACGAAAAATAAAATGCCATGGATGGAAAAACATTCATTCAATATGTACATAATACGAGAATGTAGAGCATATTGCAAGGTATTTTCTGCACAATTTGAATATAGATTATAATTGATTTATATATCAAATGAGATGTAATCAGAATCTTTGTGTCTGAAGTTCATTAGAATTTTGTTGGACTATTTGTTCATGAGTACCCATTCAGCTGTGACGATATAAAGAAAAATCTTGATTTGTAATGATCATTTTGATAGCAATGATCAATTTGTAATGATCATTAAGCAAATAAGCTTAGATGTGCCCGACTATTTGACACATCTCTTTATATGTAATCTTTGTAAGCCTTCATTACAGTTCAAGATATTTAGAGGATCTCTTTATCCTTGTGATTATGAAAATAGTTTTCAATCAAATAGGAAGACACCGCTCTGTGTTTGTCATATTCACTAGGCGTCGTGCACATGTCTAGAATTTCAGGCGGGTTCTTATTGTGATTAATATATTTTTCATTGAACATCAGAGATTGTTCACCTTCTTAGATCAATACAATATATCAAATGAAAAGGATTTTGAGGTATGTGGAAAAAGTGTCATTACAATTAATAGTAGTATACCAAACGCATTAATTGACCTTCCATCACCTCCATATATAATCAATCGGAAGGATATTTTTAATTTGTACGGACTTCTTAACAAGAAGTCAAGATACAAGACTTCTTTGTATGGATCAAATATAATGTATTGTCGACGAAGATATTTCAATACTTTCAGAAATTATTCAAGGTAGTGAAGATGGATTTGTCCAATTCAATTGTAATGATGACAAAATTTTTGGACCTTCCTGACTTGCCTGATATCTGGTACAAGTTATTTTCAATCCTCAACAAAATACTCATTTGTATAATATAAATCGCCAAATTTGTGAAATTAAATTAACTTCGAAGGAAATTGAGAATATCATGGAGCATGGATATTAGAGAAAAAGTAATATTGAATAAAATCAATTTGTAATCACTCGACAATTGATAGTTGGAAGATAATTACTGATGCAATAAATTATATTTAACGAATTTTAAATATTCAATGAGCAACACAATGTAACGCGTAAGTTATGATAGTATTTTCTTTCTTTTTTACCAATATTTATAAATAGAAAACTACCAACACACGAATACTAATCAACAATACATACAAATAAATATTATAATTTAAATATTTCAATGTGGTAATTTTAATGTAATATAATATAATTAGTGATTATAGTTCTTTTGTTCTTTTGTCTGTTTATTAATATAATTAACAAATGTAACGTCACATAAGATTTATTTTTGCCCATACATGATACTGCACATCGCGAAAGTGAAAAAGTTTGACTTTTTATGTCGTTGCTTGTCTTATATAAACTCTAGTCGAATACATTAATTTTTATCTAAGCGATATATAAATTTTAGAAAAAGTAACATCCACGTGCACGTTACGATGACTTCATAAGCTATTTCACAAGTTTCTGTAAATTAAATACATATTTCAGATTATGTTTATGGTACAAAAAGCTTCAAGGTTTTAATGAAAAGCAATGCAAAGCAAAACCAATTTTTTATTGGACGTTTTGGATATACGTTTTGTCTCCTGCCTCAATAATTGTTTCATAAGATGTTTAAATTGTTACGACGCTTTTTTTCGTGGTATTGCTAGTAATCCTAATGCACATGCACTATTCTAAAATTCTTGCAGCACATGATTGACCAGGTGCTGTGAGTTAGTGTTCAGGTAGATTTTTTCTTTGGTACATTGAAATTTTCATTGCGATCATCTTGGCTCTCGATTTCATCATAAGTTTGCTAATCGCTTTCAGATTGCAGCTAATTTAGAAAAATAGATAATAAGTATAGATTTTTTTTTATATATATGTATATATATATATATATATATATATATATATACATTACTTGTATTGCATGTGTTAAGAATTCATAAAGTATATTATTACGAGTGTAACATGAACTATTTTTTATAAGGGTCGTCGTCTAGACTAGTGTGTCGCCGGACTATGTTAGACTAGGTGGTCTAAATTAGGTGGTCTAATGCCATTCACAGTTCAAGTGCTAGATGCATTTGTAATATAAGATATTTTTATTTTTGATGTTAGTTATATGTCTGGACCGTCTATATCGGCGTCGGTAATTTTATTTATGGGTCTGCAAATGCCTTCAGATCATTTCAAGGAATCATCTACTAAGTCCAAGAAATCATCCCCCGTAAATGTACAAATTAATGTAACCCGCCTCTTACGGGCGGGGCTAATATTATTAATATTATTTTTTACTATTTTTGTAGTCAGTATAAGAGCTCAGCATAGAAAGACTAACTATCTGATGCCCTTATATTCAATATATTCTTTTTTATATAATAAACATACTAATATTAAAAGTCGCATTTTATTTATTTAATCACCGATCACACCAGCAGTTCCATTATAGAACAAATTAAAAGTGTAGTGGTTAGAATAAGTAAACGACAACACCCTGTTAGACGTGGAAGTAATTTTTTAAGCTTCGCGTCTCAACAGTATGTATTTTCATATCTCTGTCAGGCAGAGGTGCCTGGTATGAGAGATTATGAAAAACAGTTTTCATATTTTATATATACATTTCATTTGACTATTTCATTAATATAATATCTAATCTAATTAAAATATCTTTATATATAACTCTTCAGTCTTCTTTGTCTTCAATTTCCTTATAGTATTTCTTTATTTTTGTTTCAAATTTATCGTCATCATTGGTCATCTTAATATCGTTTGGCAATTCGTTATATATTTTGCTAGCACTCCATATGACATTTTCTCTCAAATTTTTCTTTGTATTGTGTTCAATGTGAAAATTGCTGTGTTGTCTAGTGTAGTATTCATGTATATCTTGATTTATGTCTATTGTCGCACTTGTTTTAATTCGGTTAAATTTCATTTTGTGTATTAGTTTGCTTTTCTCTATTTTAATAATGTTATTTAGCGAATGATTATTTGTTTCTCTCTGTAAGTATTTGAGGGGTGTTAGATGTGGAAAATTATATGCTATTTTTATGGCTTTATTCATTATTCTCTGTATGTCATTTAGGTTAGCTTTAGTTGTTTGGCTCCATGTTGTTATTCCATATAAAATTATAGGTATTATTTGCGTTTTAAGAATCAGTATTTTATTTTTTTGCCGAAAGAGTGAATCCTTTTCAATGTCTCTGTTAATGTTCCTATCTTTTTTTTATTTTGTTTATATGTTGTGTCCATGTCAGTTTTTCATTTATTATCAGTCCTAAGTATTTTATGCTTTCCACTTCTTCTATTTCTCTATTATTTACTTTAATATTTAGTTTAGTGTCCTCGGTATTTTTTCTATGTTTGAAATATATGTATTTTGTTTTATCAATGTTAATTGTTAGTTTATTTTCAGTTAGCCTTTCGGTGTATATTTTCATATCTGTGTTTATAGTATCTTCGAGTCCTTTTTTTATCCTTATCTGCATGACAGTATCGTCTGCAAATAATATGTATCTTTCCTTTAATTTTGCGTCTTTAAGGGGGGTATTCTACTGTAGAGTCATGAATTTCGCCCGGTTTTTGAAGCGCTGTATAAAGGAAACAAATAATATTTTTACTATCGATTTTTTTATCATTTGTTTATTGATATTTTATTATTATATAAAAAAATTATTAAAAAAAATAATTAAAATTCACAAAGTTATGAGCCGTCAAAGTGGGGGTTCCCAAAAAAAGAGGGTGTCCTGGCGTGCATGATTCCAACCCTCCTGGTGATTTGAAACATAAAAAATAGATGGATTCTTAATTATAATAGATGTCGCTATCGTATGAACCTTGGATAAGCTGAAAAAAAAATTTTTGTTCGAATGGCGGCAGTTTGAAAAAAAAAATTAGTTTTTTTCATGTTTTTTTAACAATTCCAAATTTTAAAAAAATACTAAATGAAAAGTTATAGTTTTGGGCAAGGTCCATACGATAAAGCCATGTATAGAGAAGATCCTCTCCAAATTTGAAGTAAATCGGTTCATTAGAACTCGAGATATCCTTACCGCCAGCTCGAAAAAAGTAGTTCCGAGAAAAACGCGTTCAAAGTTTTGAGACAAGTCGGACCCGAACCGAGGCCACGTCACTAAAACGGCTATAACTCAGGAAATAATAATAATTTTTGAAAAATCCTTTCAATGACATATTTTTGAATAACTAAACTTTGAAAATATGAAAAAAAAATTTTTTCGATTTTTTCAAAATTCTACAGTAGAATACCCCCTTAAGGTTATTGGTGTATAATAGATATAATAAAGGTCCTAATACAGAACCTTGTGGGACTCCACAGGTTATTCTACATCTTCCACTTGTGAAATTTCCCACATTCATCCTTAGTACCCTTTCCATGAGGAATCTTTGATAATGCTGTAAGAAAAACCCTCTACACCCAAATCTATTAGTTTATTGAGTACTGATGGTATTAGTCAAATCTATTAGGGCACCTTGTGTATTTGATGAAGGGAGGAAACCATATTGATGTTTATCTATTTTTTGAATGAACAAATTTAGTAATCTTTCTTTAATTATTTTTTCATATATTTTCGAAAATGTATTAGTTATTGTTATGGGTCTGTAATTATTTGGATCTGTTTTGTTTCCTGTTTTAAAAATTGGTTTTATTGTAGCTGTTTTGAGGCACGATGGAAAAGTACCTCTTTTTATGCAGTTGTTGATTAAAAAAGTGAGTAGAGGAGCTATTTGATAAATTATTTTTTTTATAATTTTGCTGTTATTGCTTGCTGTATATTAAGAAAAAACATTGATCATCATATCATAGATAGACCGAAGGAAAGTAATATTCATATAAAATAATATACAACTAGCTGAAAGTGGAATTCTGTCTTGAGGCAATTATGGCATTGTGCCTTAAGGCAAATTGCTGGAACTTCCCGTACCGTAACGAAATGTTCGTGGAATACTGAATGTTTTCAAATAGATTATTATAAATATTGTAACATTGTGTAATACTTATAAGAATTATATAAACTGAATTGCAGAGTTGAAATTATTTGTAAAGTATAAAAGTTGAAATTATTTGTAAATAAAATCTGAAATATTTTCGAAAAAACTAAAAAAAAAAAAAAAAAAAATGAATTTTTTTTCCAAAATCAATTATTTTGTTAAGACAAGCAGAACGTTCTTTGAATCATTTAAATCGGACGCTTAGTTCTCTCAAAAATTGCCATTTTTTACATATTTAGCTCCGTATCTTCAAAATGGCTGGGCCTGCCTTTGCCAAAAACTAATAAACACTTCTCCCAATCATTACTAATTGAATGTTTTTTAGATCATTCAAATTGGATACTCCGTTCTCTCAAAAATTCGATTTTTATTTTCTGCACTCTTTGCTCCATATCTCCGAAACGGCTGGACCTGCCTTTGCCAAAAACTAATCAGCTCTTTTCCCTATCAATAGGAATCGAATGTTTTTTGAACCATTCAAATCGGTTAATCCGTACGCCCGAAAACGTGGACGAAAATTTGTATCCATACATACATACACACTCACACACACACACACACACACACACACACACACACATCCATTTTTTCTGAGGTATGCCAAAACGTTCAGAAACCTTCAAAACGTCGAGAAATGTAAAAATTTTCAATTCCGATTTTCGGCCCATTACAATAACTTACCCTACGGGAAGTTAAAAAATGCAAAAAAATATTGTTTATTTACTAAGTTAGACTTTGTTTTTTGTTTGACAGTATTTGTATATTTGGCTTAAGCTTTGTAACACACAGTTTTAATTGATCCTTTAAATGTGCATTTGTAATTTGCGTTCTTAAATTTGTTTTTTTTTTTAACATGAGAGAAAATGTCTCGCGTTTTGCTAAATTCGGTTCGGTAATTCCGAACCTGGGAAGTAAACAGTGACCTTGTTCTCGAAGGCATGGAGATTCAACAGTATTTTTTAAATATTTAGATGGAATTGTTTATAGATTTCTTGCTGTATAATCTCCAAGTAAAGTGGCATTTTGCTGTTTATTGTTTAGAGTGCATTGCTTGCCGTAGTGCGGCATGCCTTATTATTTAATACAGTTCTTTCCTGGTCATCTCTGGAGATTCCTTTGATCACTAGCGCCAAGTCATCTGCATATGCAACACAACAGATCCCTGTTGACTTCTGCGTTTTCCTCTTAACTATTTTGGTGTTGCCTGTTGCATAAGAATTTCTCATTTTAAAGTAGTCCTTAACTACATTTTCCATGAGGCTGCTCAATTTGGCCTGCTATGGCGGGCCACCATAGTTATCAAAGGTTTATACACATATTCATTTCTATATACTTTGCGTGGATGCGCTCTACTAATATTTTCTCTAAGACCTTACCCATCACTGCAGAAGGGCAGTGATGGAAAAGCGGTATGATTTTGCTGTCTCTTCTGTCTGTTTTCACTCCCTCTTTTGGGAATTCAATCGACAGGAAAACTACCTTCTTGGAAGCAGTTATTTAATATGACTATTAGATAGAATTTCTTCTTTATTTTCAAAAGGCAGTTCAAGTGAGAATTGGGGAAAGCCTTCTTGTTAAGTTTATCATACACAATTTTGTATACTATATCCTAAGGGTCTTCGTTACCTACGCTGGTTACAGAGCCTCTCCATGAAGTAGTTTTGTGTTTTCTTATTTCCCTAACGTATCTATTTCTTGCCTTTTTGTAAGCCTGTGCTTTGTTCAATATATCGTCAAGGCATAGTCTCTTGGCCCGCAATAATATCAAAAAATGTATAAAGAAATCCAAAAGTTTGTTAAAGTATCAAATCGTGCAGTCAATGTTGGAGCTGCAGTATCAAGTATGATGGTAGTAAAGATTAATTTTAAAATTTTCTTTTGTAGTCAATTAAATGTCTTCATCTCCTACATGCTAATTTGTTGTCGGTGGCGTCGGCGACATACACTAATTTCAGCAGGAAATTCTGGCTCCGTTTTTAATGCTTCATAAAGTTCATTAGCCAATTGCAAATAATTTTCGAAACTTTCATTATTTATAATGCTTTCGGAAAATTTCAATACTTAATTGATTCAGTACACGAACTAACATTCCAAGCAACTTTTTACGTCATTTTGCTAAAAAGTTCAGATTTCTGCACCATATCTCTTTCTAACAATTCACGCTTAAAGCCAGTGTCAGATGGGAAAAATGTTACACATGCGTGGATGGGCTGACAAATGATTTACCTAATTAAATAGTCTACACAAGTGAAAGCAAATCTTGCACTATTCGCATCTCATACAAGAACTGTTACATGCTTGATTAGCCTGTGTAACCACATATGATGATAAATTCCACTGTTTATCGGAAATAATTTGTATCTGCTTTATATTTTCACTTCTCTTATGCCTTTTTATTGTCTCTCTCTGTCTTGTTAATATACGAGTTCAATTTATTCTTTTATTTCTGCAACAAAAGGTTTCCACTTCAGTTCTTCACACCATATCAATGGCCTTATCCATTCTCTTACTGTACTTCCTTCCCATGACTCGTTTCTTCATTTGATTATGATGGCTTTCTAAGAACATGTTAGTGTTAATCCCTAATCCTTTCCTATAGCAATATGCCCATGTAGATTCACGGTAGCACTAACCTTTCCTAAAATATGTTACAAATGATTTTGTATCATCATCTCCCTCAAGCTCATCCAAAAATTTATTTAAACTAGTCCTGAATTTCCCCAAATTTCTCTCTCATCTAAAATCATTTTTATCAATTTCTCATAAATTAAGTCTCTCTTTTCTCTATTAACAATCTTGGCAGCTGCTGCCCTCTTTCAACTCCTAGTCACGTGCCAAGAACACAACAGTTTATGCTGTGGAGCACCCATGACAGAGGACTAAGCATTGAAATATGCTGGTCAGTCATCTGTCATGAATGACTTTGTATTGATTTTACCGACTGCCTTAGAGATTTCTTCAAAAAATATTTTACACGTTACTTCACCTTGTCTGTTTGCAAAAAATGCAACTGGAACTCCGCTTCCAAATTCATCAATCACCATTAATGTACGCAACTGTTTGTTCCATGGGCGGCATCAAAGCATATTCTGTCTGTGCCAAATTCCTTCAACATTCCGCGTCTGCTTCTTAGTCATTATTATTAACATATAATCTTCCTTTCTAAGCTCATAATCAACAGTGTTGACATTTTTATGAAACAATACTGAAAATTCATACCCAAAGGTTCACACTGATATAATCAGTTGGGTGTTTGTATGTACGGTATGGTTTTAAATTTATTTTCTTATGTTCCACAAATCTTTACTGGAGACTAAAGAAGCTTTCAGTGGTAATTTATTAGTATACGATGCTTCAGGTATATTACCAATGATAACAAAAATCCCTTTGATATGTCTCTGTAATTTTTTATCCATCCGAATATATTTAGCAAGTTTTTGATGTCCCAAATGCGTCTTCCAGTAGTAAACAACCACATGACCATCATTGGAAACTGTTGATACAATTCGAGAGGGACATGCTTTCCCAATCTTTCTACTATTGAAAATCTTTGACAATCTGCCTGTGCGTTCTCGACAACGTATATGATCTTTATAGTTTTTTTTTTTTTTTATTTATTTAAAATGGCCTCGACTTCTTAGTAATCCAGCCATTACAAATTACAATACAAATATAAATATAAACTAAGAAGAAAATTAAAATTAAAATTCACAATACCAATACAGACTAGTTACAATAAACAAACCTAAAAACATCCTACTCTATAACCTTATATTGGATTCATTTACAAAGTCTATCAGTATTCTGTACAAATCAATGTTATTACTACTAATGATGAACCTAGCATTTATAGGAAATGACACATTCCGCTGTTGAAGCTTTTTAAACAGAATTATTCGTTGCCTTTCATACAATGGACAACTCCACAGTAAGTGATCTATTGTGTCCAGTACAGTGCTGCACGAACAGAACGGGTCTTGTTTTATTCCAATCCTAAATAGATGAACGTTATTCTTCGTGTGCGCCAATCTTAATCTGCATATTGTAGATATCTCTCTTCTGTTCCAGTTCAATTTTTCAAACCATGTGTTTCTGGACACTATCGGTTTACACGGTCGGAATAATATTCCTTTTGACGCTGATTCGAGATCAAATATTTTTTGCCAATGCAACATCCCCATTTTTGTGATCTTTCGTTTCAGATCCACGGCAGGAGCTTTTTTAATTAAAGTGGCTGAGTTTTGTGCCTCTCTGGCCAGGCTATCCGCGATCTCGTTCCCGGTGATATTGTGATGGCCTCTTATCCATACTAATTCGATCCTGTAGTTATTGTTGTTTAGCTTTTCTATTTTTTGTAAACAGTCGAATATTAAAGGATTGCCATAATCTTTCGGCATATTTAAGGCATGCAGTGAGGACATGCTATCAGACAGAATTATTGCCTTCTTTAATTTATGTTCCTTAATTAGGTCTAGCGCACTGTTGATAGCCGTCAATTCTGCAGTAAATATTGATGCCCAATCTGGGAGTTTAATTTGAAGCTGTAAATCCTGGCTTGGTATGTATACAGCACAGCCAACGCCGTCATCAGTTTTTGAGCCGTCCGTATAGATTTGTATATACTTTTCCCATCTAGTGTTCAATAAGGCGTGCAATTCCAGATTGATTATTTTCTTATCCATATTCTTTCCAATGACTAATTCGTCTGATAGGTGTATATATTTTTTGGGAATTGTTGCTTTCCAAGTCACTGTGTAGTACGCCAATCTGTTGCTTATTATGATGTTATCTTCTAAAGACTTTAATGAATGGAAACCAGCAACTAGCGGAGGGATCGGTTTATTAAACCAGTACCTATTATTGAAATGCCGAACTGCCAGTGCCTCTAACTGATCTTGAATCCATGAATGATCAAAATTGAATTTTTTGATCAAGAATCTATTCGTTAGTACTTGTTTTCTTATATCTAAGGGAGCTTCCCCGGCTTCAGCTAATAAAGAGTTAGTGGGGGTTGATTTTAAAGATCCCAGACATGTTCTTATGGCTGCGAATTGCGCTCTACTCAACTTTTTATATAAGCCTGCAGACAATCCTCCATAAATTTGACAGCCATAGTCGAAATGGGGTCTAATGATAGCTTTGTATAAAGAAATACATGCATTCGGGTGTGTACCCCAGCTGGTGTTACATACTCTTTTGAGTAAATTAATGCCTTTCTCGCATTTGAATAATATCTCGCTTATGTGCTTATTGAAATTTAATTTTTTATCAAAAGTCACACCCAGGATTTTAATGTTTTCTAATAATTCGATTCTTATTGTGTCAATATCTATTTCATGCATATTTTTGGGACGTCTATGCCTGGTAAAAAATATGCTTTTGGTCTTCCTCGGTTCCAAAGCAAGTCTATTATTCCGCATCCATTCCAAATCTTTTGATATGGCATTAGCTATTTCTGTTCTACAATGCTCTACTGAGTGAGAAACTGTGTACATAATCAGATCGTCCGCATATTGTAGCTTTTTGACTCTTGTCCCTTCTGACGATATAAAGTCTGCCATATAGATGTTAAATAGGAGAGTATATGATGTCCTTGGCCCTATTAGACGGTTCTTATTTCTCACGTAAATTTTCCTATTGGATAGTAGTGACATTATAATAATAATAATATTGTCTGGGATCTTATAATTATGTAGCTTCTTTTTGAGAATATTATGATCAACATGATCATATGCCTTTTCAATATCGGCCGTAACTAGTAGCACTTCTTTATTATCTGACAATGCACTATAAAGATCTACAATTAGCTCGCTTAACAAGTCGATTGTACCTTTTCCTCTCCTAAATCCGAATTGATATTTATTTAATATACCCTTTCTCTCTATGTACCATTCTAATCTTTTTTTTAAAATGTTTTCAAAGATTTTCGTGAGACAAGGAAGAAGCATTATTGGTCGATAGGATTTATGATCACTTGGATCTTTTTGCGGTTTTAGTATTAGCACTAGCACCGCAATTTTCCAATCTTCCGGGATCCAACTTGAATTTAATATAAAGTTGAACATTTCAACTATTATACGTTTAAATGCTTTGGGGCATTCTTTAATCATAATGTATGTGATGTTATCAAATCCTGGAGAGCTATTTCTTTTGTCTTTTAGAGCCAGTTCTAGCTCCTCATAATCAATGCGTCCTTCGATTTCATGAATTGCGTAGTCATCACTTGCTTCTTCTGCTTGGACTTGGGAGTATTGTACGGGACCAGGTACAAAGTCAGGCGTGTGGATCTTCAAAATTGTCTCGCAGAAATTGTCACTCACTTGCTGAATTGGGGAGTCGCCATTATTTTTATTATTTAATCTTTTTACAATATTCCATAATTTATTAATGTTTGTATTTCTATTGATGGAATTCACGAATTCAAGCCATTTTTCTCTTTTTTTTGTTTTAAATGGTTTTCTAGTCTGTGCTGTGATTTTTTGGAGCTCCAGGTAATTTTTGTAGTTGAATTGAGCTTTTAGTCTCTTAAATGCTATTCTTCTTTTTCTAACTTGAATTTCGCATTCGTTATCCCACCATAAAGCCGGTTTGAATGTATCCGATCTTGGTAATTTATACTGTTTGATAGTGGCTGCATTATTTATTGTTTCTTGAATAAAATTATACATATCTTCAGAATCATTTGGAATGTATGATGTCTCTAAAGTCTCTTCGATATATAATCTATACTCATTCCAATTTGCCTCCTTAGTCATCCATTTTCTGCCTGTAATTGTAAAATATTTATATTATCCATTTTTGGTTGGTATTTGTTATAATTATTTTTTCACTATTTTCTGACTTTCGTTAGAATTGACTACACTTATTTTATTGAGTATTTCATCTTTATCACGATTATCTATACCTGTTTTATTGTTCTGGTTTAAGTAATTCATAATGGTATGTGTATCCCATTTTAACTTATATCAATTTCATCTATCTCTTTACTTTCTTTATTTCTCTCACATTCTATTTTTTCTCGAAGTTTCAAAGCCAATTCTATAAAATGATTTAATTGTCGTTTATTTTCTTCCTTTTTATTGGTCTTATTACTGTTTAGGCTTAGTTGTTCTTGGTTTCTTTTTTCAGGTTTTTCATTTATCTGGTTTCTGTTATATCGATTGATCGGCCTCAAGTATTCTGTTTGACGTTTATACATAATATTTCTTGGTTTATTCATTAACATTAATCTGTCTTTGTCGATGTTAACTTCTTGTTCATCTAAACTATTCAATAATTCATATTTATTTTTATGCCTGTGTGAATCCATTTCGGTATTGCCATTTAGTCTCGGAAACGATGAATTAAACCCCGGATTGTACGGGTTGATCTTAGCAGCCTCAGCATATCCTTTTTTCCACATCCTGTTTTTAGCTTCAAGATAAGATATGTTATGTAGTGCCATCATTTCTTTTATTTCTTTATTTGCTTTGAAGAATTTACATTCTTTGTCGTTTGCTTGATGGTTTCCATGGCATACTGCACATATAAAGTCTGACACGATATGGCAATTTTCATGAGAGTGTTCTTCTGAACAATATCGGCATCTTATCTTGCTTTTGCATTGGTTTTTTATATGTCCATAACGCCAGCATTTGTGGCATTGCATTACAGATTGAATGTAAGGACTGACAGCACACCTAACCGAATACATTGAGACGTATTCTGGCAGATAGTTACCCCTGAACACTATTTTTACCATTTGCGATTTCATATTTGTTTTTTCTAAGTTTCTTTTTTAATGCATTTGACCTCTAATATTTGATATCCGATCTAATAACATCCATGATTTCTTGCTCGTCCATGTCGGGTTCAACGTTAAAAATAATGCCGGTTCTGTATAATTTGTGTCTTGGGATGTACGTTCGTATATTAAATTGTTCCAAAATTTTCTCTTTGATTAATTTATTAGCATAAAAGTAGTCTTTAAATACTAATTTGATTTTGTTTCTCCCGATCTTTGAGATATCTATGATATTTTTGCTTATGTTAAGCGATTGTTTGAATATCAATCTGCCTAAAGCTAGATTATGAAATCTGCCAATGCTTTCGTTAGTTGATTCCGCAAAAACCGTATACGGTCCTTCATCATATGGTTCATAATAATTAATTTCTTCGTTTATTTTATTATTTCTAGTGTTAACTTCATTTGTCATATTACTTTCTTCATCCATCATTTCTATCCAACTTTTACTTTTTTCAGTACTGCTGCAACCTGGATTATCCTCCATATTTTCATTTAATGTTGTTACTTTGTCTTTTTTAGAATCCAATTTTAACAATTTCTTGATTAATTCTTCGGGTACATTAACCATTTTTTAAACTAGCTTTATTCTTGCTTCTTTTATTGTTTTTTCGCAACATAACTTTATTGTCTTCACCATTTGTATTGTTTAAATTCACTTGATTTATCGATGTATTAATATCACTCCGCGAGTTATTTTCCACATTGCTTGGCAAAACTGTTGTATCTAAAAATTCACTGTCGCTTTCTTCCGAAAAATCACTTATCATCACCTCATCATTATTTATAACATGAATCGATTTACCTATTTGGATACCTGTTTCAACCTCCGTGCTATTGTTTTCCTTATCTATAACTGCAGGTATTGATGCCCCGCCGGGTTCAAACGGTTTATACTCCATTACTTATGTAACTCTTTTATTGTAGTTACTAGCGCTTCGATCCGTTCCGTTCGGTTGCTCGAGCTCGAATGATCTATTATAGTTATAATACAGAATTGTACTCCCATCGCTCATTTTGTATCCTGCAGTATCCTTAACATAGCTAGATATACTGTTTTGTTCCATTTCATCTTTCCATATGTGAAAATCTGTAGACAAGTATGATATTATAAAAAACTGTATTGACAATATCCATAAATAATTATGTACAAACCATAAAACATCGAAAACCCCTTCGATAGAAAAAAATATTGAGCTCCCCTAATTTTTCTAACAATTTAATTTAAATATACTTAACTAAAATTATGCCAAATAATACACAATATTTTGAAAAAATGTACATACAAACATAACTATTCATTATAAGAAAAAAGATTTTGAAATTTAATGAAAACAAATAATAGAATAATAATTAACAGAATATTAAAAAAAAATTAATGCGACGGTTGAGCTTGTTTTTTAGAAATTCATCATATTTCTCAATGACAAATGGATTTCTAATCCATTCTTATTTGGGCATATCTAGATCTTTAAAGTAATGCGAAATTTTGTCCTCAGAGTAGTCATATGATTGATAAGATCTTTACTTACATCTATTTCATCAGTAACAGAAGTAATTTTAAAGGTGGGAAACATGTCAAAGTTATTAGTTTTCATCCTAGCTATCCACAGTTTTAATTTTTTCATAAAAGCCGTAATCTTGTCTTTCTGAACAAATCATGAATTTCAAATCATGAGATCTTTGCATTGATTTAGTTAAATCGCATAGTCTTTGAAAAATATCAACTAGAAATTCAGTCAAACACATTTAATTTTATACGCAAAATGTTTAACGCAAACAATACTATTTATATTTAATAAAAATAAATTTTGAGAATCTCACAAATATATATTGCTTTCTAAACTTTCCACCAATAACTTTCCATCAATTAAAAATTGGCAACATAAAGTTACATAATATTTATTAATTTATTTAGCAGATAATAATATATAATCTTCAAGTGGACTCACATAGAAACGCCGGTATACACCGATGCATTCAAATATTACAATATAATCATAGAACAATGTTTTTTGCACTGTTTCAAATAAAAATTATTTGAATACTTGTAGTATTTAGAAAAAACTATATTATTTGTAATAATATAGAAAGAAAAGTATAGAAATATATAGAAAGTAAAGAAAAAGCTAAAAATACTACTAAAATAATTTAAAATTATTTTCAAAATACAATACTGTTTATCACTGCTATATGTAATTTATTCAACTTTTTGATGCAAACTGAGTCATTGTTTATAAAATAGCCTGTGTCTCACAGAGTATGTTTGTCCACTGAGGTGGACAGCCGTCCCCAAAGGGTTAAAATAAGATTCTACAGCAGCATTCGAATGCTAATGTGATCTCTCATTGCCGAGCATCAACCCAGACCACAGTGGCAAATTTGGGATATACTACGATAATTAGAAAACCCGGACAGTAAAAATGGTTTTTGATAACTTTCGCCATGCTCTCTTCAGTTTTGCACATGATGTCGAGAAATTCCTTATAAAATCGACTGCTTTGGTAAAATATTTTGACTCGAATTAGCTCTTCTATTATTTTCAAATCAGTGTTGACTAAAATAGTTTTTTTTCCAATTACTGTATTATTGTCTTTAATTTGAGCAATTACTATAATAATAACAATAACAATAATACTAGCTGTCTAAATGCACGCAATATGAGCAAACATTTTTCGAGCATAGTTCAAATCTCGAGATTGTTCGCCTAAAAGTATATAATTGATTTTACGGCGAATATATTAAATCTCGGTTGCCGTTAGCAAATTTTTTAGCATGATATGATAGTCTCTTCGTAAAATGCTACAATTATAATGTTTTCTTTATATATTTTTGTTAAGGAGGTGGAGGCATTCATATTATTTTGAAAAATTTGAGTCTATTATTAGTGAGACTTTATGAGAAGGGGAGGATTGAGATAACAAAACATTCAAAATTGAGACAAAATTTTATATAATAAATATAAAACTCTTTAAGTCGAACAGAACATAGAAAACATTTGAGTTTTTAGTTGTATTGTGCATGGGCCATACCTATAAATATTTGTTCGATGTCCATCGATTATGTACAAATAAAATTGTCAGTAATTGTAAAATAAATTGTTGTTGCGAATTAATGCGTTCGTTTAGATAAGACTTGTTGTGATGACATAAGATCTATCAAATTTATAGTCTTTGTAGAAGATTCTGTTTGCCTACTTTCCAATATAATACCCTCGATCTTCAATAGAATTGCTCGGTGCAATTCTACATTTGTGAATGATTTTAGTGGTTTGTCTAAATGTTCGGGTATTATTACATATATTGCTCAGTGGGTTCAGGAAGAGGACCCTTCAAAGTTTGTCAGCTTTTCAAGGACTTTGAAAGCTGCTTCAGAATCGAAGTCCCGCTTACTTCTCTTTCTACGTTAACTGGTTGTTTCTTGTTCATGTGGAGATGTTGGTGTATCATCCACTTCGGTAAATGTGGTAATATCATAATCGACCTTTATGGGATATTCCCATTTCAGACGATATACATTCTGTGGCATTGCTCTAAAAATAGCATTAATTTTGTATTCTAAAATGAAGTAAAAAATATGCACTTCACTTCAACATTAAGCTCATTTAATTTATTATCAATTGTTTAATATTCTGCTATTATTAGTAAGTGCACTTACCGAACTCTGTGATTCCTGAAGCTGAACCAAAGGTTCAAAGAGTTTCGACTTTTTCCGCGGGGTCAAAAATGTCTCCAGAAACTGTCAACTATTGAAATCCAAGGCTTGGTTATAAACCTGAAAGTAATTTTAAAGTTTAGTTAGGTATT
>NW_020536590.1:0-7500 GCF_003426905.1 Ctenocephalides felis
TTTTATTTATATTTATAGTTAAATTAGTTAAATTTATATTAATAATACGTAATTAATTACGTCCGCTGAGCATGTCCACCACCTTCTCTGTCTATTATTCGGTAACGATTGATATTTTGTCATAATGAATTCTGAAACAATAATAAACAACAACAATAATAATAATTATAATAATAATAGTTAATAAACAAATATTTAAATAAAACAATAACTTACCATAATTTTGTAAGGTTCAGTTTCTCTAAAACTTTTTTCTCGCCTTTATTTTACGTCCAAACCCACTGTATGCAGCTGAACTTTTTGTTATACATTTTCCATTATTTTATGAACATCTTTGACCGATCCACTAAAACTCAATATCACAAATAACTGACTGAAGCAATATCACACTTTCGTCGGATGTCGGCCTAAGTGCCGCCCGTAGCGGCGTCTCAAAGCGTCAGAGGCACAAGCCTCTAAGCACGCGTCTTCTATTCTTAAAATTATTTCGCCACTGGTACACATTTAATACACCTTTGCATTTTATTTAATTTGTTTAAATAATATTGAAATTAGAACGTGACGGAACAAATATATCTATGATATAATTATTTTTATAAACAAAGTTTGTCAGGTTGAAATTTTATTTAACAAATCAATATTAAATTGCCAAAATATTATCAAAACATACTAAACATAAAAGTTTTAATTATGTTTGTGATAATATCTTACAACGATATAAACGTTTTTGCGCTACTAATAGAATATATATCGTGATGTTTTTTTTACAACGCGATATTACTTCTATATTACTTTTGGTATATTATTAGTTTGAGATTAGTGAACATTAGATAAATCGAGTCAGAAAAAATATGGAATTTATAGAAAAGTTTAAAGATTTAACTAATATTGAATTTGAAGTATTTAATACGTAAAAGTTATTTTATCATATACTTTTTATTATATGCAGTAGCGGCGCTAGGTGACTGCCGACGGCCTCGCAAAAGGCCCCGGAAAATTTTTAATTATTTAAAGTTTAGTTAATTTTTATACTAATGTGCGAGTAAAGAAGGTGATTAATGATTTACGGGCACTATCATATTACTGTCTTATATTTTATAGACGCTATCTAATATCGTCTGTCAACAGTGTAGATTAATCTAAACAACTTCGCCCGTGCTAATTCTATGATTGTTTATATTTGTGTATTTCTTATGTGAGCACTTTGAAAATATTGTTCTTCTTGGAATAAATACGAGTTGGTATCTTAACGTATCCAAACAGTAATTAAATATTCGAGGAATGAAAATAATCAATGATCAATAAAAATTTATCAATTAGATAATACTAAAAACTCTTAATTTAAAAATAATCATGGTTTCACACCGTCAACACAAGCAATATATTTTTTGAATCATTCTATTGGGATGATCAGTTTTTTTCAAAAACTGCATCACCAAATTGATAACCTTTTAGAATTTTTTTGCCTCTCCGAAACCGCTGAACCTGCCTTTGACAATTTTCCAACACGAATCGAATGTTTTTTAAATCATTTAAATTGGTTGTTCCGCTCCGACATCGTCGACAAAAAATTAAAGATTCTGAAAAAAACGACATTTAGACATTTCTGAACCAATTTTGAAAATTAAAAACGAAAAGTTTCGAAAGTTTACAGTTGGCGATCGTGCTGAATAGTTTTTTGTAAAGATCGGCCGTACCGTTTCTTCGTAATTTATTGTAAAAATCTTTATTCAAAAAAACTTCGTATAGAGATAAAAATTATAGTCTCATCTAACATACATTTTATGGAACTACGATTTATTTAACACATTTTCATTATATTTTCATTTTGTCTTCAGAATTACTTGATGATCGAAAAAACAAAATGTTTGCTAATCAAATGATTTGGAAAAAACAAACTTCTTCGGAATAATTATTTAATTTCAGTGTTTTTCTAATAGCTGGAGAACAAACCATTTTTGCTGAAGAGTTTGTTTATTTTAACTTGTATAACTTTTGTCTATTTCAATTGGTGTATTTATCTGATTAAAAATCAATATCATTTACAGTTATAGTAATCGCAAAAAAATCGAAAATGAAAATTTCATATGTCTTTACATTTTATATATTAAGACGTTCCAAAAATACAGGGCAAAAAATGCCAAACTGATTACATTTTTAGGAAGGCAGGTCTAGCGGTTTTGGAGATGCAATAAAAGTAGTAGAAAAAAGCCATTTGGCGAACAAAAATGATCAATAGACATATGCACATCAAATTATCAGATATTTTATAAAGATTTTAATAAGTACAAATTTTGTTTACATTACTACGCGTTCCGTACCAATGTATTATAATAACCGTTAGACTGCAACGCGGCATTTACGCGCTTCGATATTTCATCTCTAAGCAGCTGTTGTACCATTAGCGTAGAAATTAATAAATATACATTTAGTTCAGAATAGTTGAAACACTTAGCAATCTTTATAACATGGTTTATTCACAAAATAAAAATATAGAGTTGAAATTAATAATTCTTGTTAACGATGTGTATCTTATGGCGGTCCAAATCAGAGAGAGTTAGTCGGCTTCCTCTTTCCAATAACCTGACGTCCTGGGTTGCCATAGCAGTCATGAGTGTCCTTCCCAAAGCCTCGTGTACAGGGTTGCCAGAGCAATGACATCTGTCCTTTCAAGCTTCAGGACCATAGATAAAAGAAGAGTATGTTCGGGACGGTGAACATAAATGTCAGATGGCACAACACAGCTAACGCAACGTGATTGCTTTGAAAAAAAGCAATTCGAAATCTTCAACAAAATATTTCGAATTAAATAAAATTCAATTTCTCTCACTTTTCAAATTTTTTATAGCTTTTCCAAAATTTAAATTATGGCACGAAAAGTATCAGCAATTTGCCGTAAGGCAAGATGCCATGCACCCCTAGTCAACTTGCAACTGGTAAAAAAGGGGGGCCTCGCAAACGAATTTCGCCGACGCCCACGCGTGGTCTAGCGCCGCCACTGATTACATGTTTAATTAAATTTAAACAATTAACTTTAATAAAGAAGGAGACGTTATCCAAGTTATTATTAAATTCTCGTAGATTACACGAGTCTGTATCACTAAGATCATTATCCTCATTTTTAAAACTGATTGTTAGCACTCATTTGATTATTGACACCTTTCCTGCTAATAATTGGATTAGTTTCTTTATTTAAAACTTTTGTTTTTTTTATTTAACGCACGCCACCTTTGAACTCTTTAGACGAGATTACTTTAAACGGCAATCAATAATAAAAACAAATATGACTTCGAGACTAGTCGTGAAAAATTGACGGACTGCATAACACACGATGTATAAGCGTAGTTTACAGACTGAGCATCGATACTATAAGCCGTTTACAACAGCCAAGTATGGCTGACGACTGAGCGTTAAACCAAAATACTCGAATCATGCCGTAAATAACCGAACGTACGACAATCTAGGTCCAAGTCTGGGTAATCATTGGCATGGCCAAGGCTGGGCTACCCAGTCTTGGACCAAGCTTGGATAATCATTGAACGGCGAAGGCTGGGTTAGCCAGTCGTGGCCCAAGTCTGGGTAATCATTGGCATGGCCAAGGCTGGGCTACCCAGTCTTGGACCAAGCATGGATAATCATTGAACGGCCAAGGCTGGGTTAGCCAGTCTTGGACCAAGCATGGATAATCATTGAACGGCCAAGGCTGGGTTAGCCAGTCGTGGCCCAAGTATGGTTAATCTTTGACATGGCCAAGGCTGGGTTACCCAGTCTTGGCCCAAGTCTGGGTAATCATTGAACGGCCAAGGCTGGGTTAGCCAGTCGTGGCCCAAGTATGGTTCATCTTTGGCATGGCCAAGGCTGGGTTAGCCAGTCTTGGCCCAAGTCTGGGTAATCGTTGGCATGGCCGAGGCTGGGTTAAGTAGCCCGGCCCAAGCCTGGCCCAATACTGGTATGCCGAAGCTAGGTTTCCCATTACTGGCCCAAGCTTGGCCCCTTTGTCAAGTCTGGCGGTTTCCTGCATGGGACATCCGATGGCGGTGGCGGCGAGCTCGAGTAAAAACTTTTCCTCGAGTCCACATAAAAACCATATCCTTGAGTGTAAATCTTTTGAAAACACATTTAAATAACTCGCTCTCTCTCTCGATGTTTGCACAAAAAGGAGTCGAGCTATTATTGACTAAGGGAAAGTCGGGAAATTCGGGCAAGACCGAGGAATACACCGCAAATCCCATATCAAATAACACATACGAACAAACAAGCAAACCGGGGTAAAGGTAAAGGATTTTTTTGCTAACTGCTGTCGAATTTCAAATTTTTGAAATGTTAATAGTTCATATATAAAATTTCCTGATTTTTGTGCATCAGTATTTACCTATTTTGTTTAATTAGAGAAATGCTGTCTAATTTTATATTGAGCAACGTAATCCTTCTGTACTGTTTATAGCAACTTTAATAATAACATAAAATTCATTTTCAAATTGTTTTTTTTTTCCAAATTCTATATATATATATATATATATATATATATATACAGGGTGCCCCAGAACTTAACGTCAAGCCGAACTGTGGCACAATATGCGAGAGAGAAACATTTATCCTATCGTGTATCCGTTATCGTGTTGTTGTTAGATTTTTTAACTTCCCGTGGGACAAGTTATTGTAATTGTCCAAAAATCGAAATTAAAATTTTTTGTATTTCTCGACGTTTTGAAGGTTTCTGAACATTTTGGCATACCTCAGAAAAAATGGATGTGTGTGTGTGTGTATGTATGTATGGATACAAATTTCCAGTCACGTTTTCGGGCGCACGGATTAACCGATTTGAATGGTTCAAAAAACAATCGATTCCTATTGATATGGAGAAGAGCTGATTAGTTTTTGGCAAAGGAAGGTCCAGCAGTTACGGAGATAAAGAGCAAAGAGTGCAGAAAATGGAAATCGAGTTAGTAATGATTTATTATTTATTAGTTTATCAGATTTTGGCAAAGGCAGGCCCAGCCATTTCGAAGATGCGGAGCTAAATGTGCAAAAATGGCAGTTTTTGAGAGAACTAAGCGTCTGATTTGAATAATCCAAAGTACTTTCTACTTGTCTTAACAAAATAATTGATTTTGGACAAAAAAAATTTGTCTCAACTTTTTTTCAATTTTTTTTTCAAAAATTTTTTTTTTTGTATATCGAAAATAATTCAGATTTTATTTTTAATTCTGACTAAAGTTCTAATATACTTTGAACAAATAATTTCAACTTTGCAATTCAGTTTATATAATTCTTATAAATATTAGACAATATTACAATATTTATAATAATCTATTTGAAAACATTCAATATTTCTCGAACATTTCATTACATTACGGGAAGTTCCAGCAATTTGCCTTAAGGCACGATGCCATACACCCAACTAGTTTTATTATAAAACTGTCAAGTATTTTACCATTTTACTCTGTTTTTTCAGATGCAAAATTTGTGAAGCTATTTTGAATATTATAAAGTTATTATTCTTTTAATATTAATTATGAATAAGCTTGATAAGAGCCTGAAATAATATCTATTATTATTGATTACGGATTGCTTATGAATAAATAAATAAATAAATGAATAAATACTGATAAAATGCGCCAACTCTTGATGAAACTTGTCAATCTATATTAGCAATTTTTTTAAAAAAAAGATTATTCGACCAAATTTAAAAATATTGAATTGATAATTCAACAAAAAATCATAATTCGTGAAAACTTGAGACAAATGTATCATTATTTTTTACTGTGTTCCTTGAAATGATATATTCGCGGTTTCAAAGCCTGAATGTGCAAAAGTAATAAAACTTAACCGCAATAACCAAAAAGCATCCTTAAATTCTTCAAAGCTCTAGGTTGCACTTAAAAGCTCATAACTTCCAAACAACGCGAGGTATTTTTTTCTAACTTAGTTCAAGACAGTTACGACCAATATTAAAACTTCGTTCCGGCTTGACGTTGAGTTCTGGGATACCATGTAAATCTATATATATATATAAATCTCGTGTCACGATGTTGGTTCGCGATGGACGCCCAAACTACTGGACCGATTTTGAATTTTATTGGATCATCGTGTGCATATATATCCAACTTAGGTTATAGGAAATTTTGAAAAGTAAATTTAAAATATAAATGCATAATTTTTATAAATTTCAAAAAATTTTGACAGAAAATGACCAAAAAAAAAACAAAACACTAAAATGACAAGTGTCAAAATTAGAAAAAAAAAATTGACAGTTCAAAAATATAATTCAAAAACATGTACATATATAGATATATCCAACATTTATATCCAAATTATATGCAATGCTATATTCAAAATCACTGTATATAGTTTTAAATCTAATTAAAAGTCAATGTTTATAAATTTAAATGAAAGTTGACATTAAAAAAACGTGAATTGACATTTGACAATATTTATAAAAATTATTAGATAAATAGATTTATAATTTATATTTATTTGATTTGCTTACGAAATTAGTTTGGATACCAAAACTTCCTCAAAACATTATAGATCACAATAAAAAAACGACATATTAAATTTAATATTATTAATAAACAAAATTTTGACAGTTCACAAAAATTGAATTTTTGACGACTGCAATAAGAAACAAATACATTAATTATTCAAAGTTTTGTTATAGTCAATATTGTAGATACAAAACATTATTGAAAAATATATTATATCACATTATATTAAATTTCGACCAAGAAGGAAATATTTATTTTATTTTATATTTTCTATAAATTTAGATACATTTTGACAGAAATTTACTAAAAAAAAAAAACAAAACACTAAAATGACAAATGTCACTATTTACGGATTTATGATTTCTGAAAAAAATTGACAATTTTAAAAATATATTATTTTTACTTATTGAAAAAGGAACAGATGTATTATAATATATCCAACAGTTATATCCAAATTAGGCAAAATGCTATATTCAAAATAATAGTAATATATAACGTTTATAGATTTAAATAAATTTTGATAGTTGTAAACTAAAAAAAAGTGAAATGTTATTTATCAATATCTATGGAATGTATTAGATGAATAAATTTATAATTTATATTTATTTGGTTTGCTTAACATATTAGTCCGGATACTAACACGTCCTCAAAACAGAATAAATCAGAATGAAAAAGCGACATATTGAATTTAACTTTAATTATAAACAAAATTTTGACAGGTCAAAAGAATTAATATGTTTAACGAATTCAAATAGGAACACATACATTAATTATTCCAACTTATATTACAAATCAAATCACAAACATCACAAAATTAATATAAATCATGATTGAAAACTGAATATTATATCATATTATATTAAATTTCAAAGTGCTAAAAATCAAACATAAATTTGGACTCGAATTCCTCAGAACTTTATCCATGTTAGTTACAGGGATAGTATGAATATCAATTTATAGTCGGAAATTTATATCATAAGCGTTTTGTAAGTAATCACAAATTTTAAAAAAT
>NW_020536590.1:12500-18465 GCF_003426905.1 Ctenocephalides felis
GTCGAGAAATGGAAAAATTTTCATTTTCGATTTTCGGCCCATTACTATAACTATCCTAAGGAAAGTTAAAAACGATTTTTGGGAATTTCTACACTACAATACACCCTTAAGGCAAGTTGTAAAGAATCGACTTAACACATAAAAATTTAGCTATTTAGATAACATTTTTAATAGAAGCAAGTCCATATCGAGTAACAGACATTGATGGATCAAAAATACGACTCCAAATATACACATACACATGCTTAATCCAATTTTGGTGTCAATTGAAAAAAAATTACTATCGACTTTGACATCTTCCGATTCTAGATTTGTTTCCACCACCAGCTTTACATGGCGACTAGAGAGTAAAGAGTTGGCTCCGGGAGAAACATCCAAAGTCCGATAAAAAGTTTTTGTTTTGCTGTTGCCGTTGCCATTGCCGGTACCGCGCGCCGCCTTATATATATATATATATTTTTTTTCTTTATTTATTATAGACAATCAGAATTACAAGTTCTATGAGTCTATGTGATTAAGTATGACGTTTAGAGGTATCTTCCACTGAAGAGATTCCCCTGTAGATAATCTATAAAATAAATCAATGTTAATTATTTATATCTATGTAAATAATATATCTATGTTAATGAATAATCTATGTTAGTAATATAACAGAGCTTAAATTAAGTTAGTAGATCTTCTGGCCATTTTTTTTTTGAGCCTTCTAGTTGGATCATGATTTTTGATCAATTGCATGGCTGGATTTGGATGTTGGTCTAATTTCATGTGGTATGAATTGCTTCTTTGCTGAATTACTTCTTTTACGGTCAGTATGTTTAAATCTGAATGAATAGTATTATTCGACACGTACCATGGTGCATTAACTATTGCTCTTAAAATTTTATTTTGAGTTCGTTGGATAATCTTTATGCTGGACGTGCTTGCACATCCCCATAGTTGAATACCATACGTCCATATCGGTATAATTACTGACTTATATATTAGTAATTTATTGTTGTATGACATTTTAGATTTTCTTCCTATTAGCCAGTAGAGTTGTCTAAATTTATCCATAATTTGCTTCCTTTTTTGTTTTATGTGAATATTCCATGTTAGTTTGCGGTCCAGATGTAAACCTAAGTATTTAACGCTGGTGCAAGTCAATATTTCCACGTTGTTTATAAATACAGTAGGACAGTTTTTCTTTCTTGTAGTGAAAGTGATATGTCGCGTTTTATCCGTGTTTAGCTTTATTTTCCATTTCATTAACCATTTCTCTAACTCAAACAGGTGGTCCTGTAAGTTTAGTGTTGCAATTTCTGGATCTTCGTGGGTAGCCATGATCATGGTGTCATCGGCAAATGTGCCGAGGGTGGCGCGCCGCCTTATATATGTACTGTAGTTGTTTGCTAACTAAAGAATTCTATTCTATCATAAAAGTTTCTTTTGCGACACGCCCCTCCTCTTGGCCAGACCTTCTTCTTCTACTTCATCTTGACTTATGATAATAGGTCATGTTTTGTTCGCGCACCAGAGACCAGAGATATGAAATCGGGAAGCAGCGATAGCAGGAGATAAATAATTTCACTTTCAGATATAACATCTCGAAGTACAATTTAATGGCTTTGACAGAAAACCCGACTCGGTGATCATACGCTTTAGTCATTCTGAATCATTTTGGACATTTTTTTAACTTCCCAAAGGAGAGTTTTATGTTTTCATCAAAAAATCCGATTCGCTAATTTTATGTTTTCTCGACCTTTCAAGCCATTCTGAATCGAATGAGACCAAATGGAATGGAAAAAAAGTGTGTGTGTGTGTGTGTATGTGTGTGTGCGTGTATGTGAACAGATTTTTTGCCGTAAATCGACGTTTTCTCGAAAACGGCTGGGCCGATTTCAAAAATTTAAAAGCGATGTACTCGTATCTCGATGAGGAATATTGTTTGTCAGTCATGTGCTACGATCGGCCAAGCCGTTTCTTTATAAATCGCAAAAAAGTGAAAAAAAAATTGTCTACGTTTTAGCCCGCAATTCTGAATCGGTTTTGAAAATTCAAAAACCGTTCGAAAGATATTGGTTGGGAATCGTGCTGATTAGTTTTTGGTAGAGATTGGCCGGGCCGTTTCCTGATAATAAAATTAAAAAAAAAAAATTCGACGATTTTTATGATTATGTTTTTGACGGTAGATACCATAGTCTTCTAGATCATTCGTCAAAGTTTGCAAAAATTAGTATGGTCTTTTTGGCATTTGTCAAAATTAGAACTTTCATCGACGTTAATTAACTGTTGAAAAAAAATTTAAGCCGATTTTTATGGAACTTTTTTTTTGGCATATATATCCTGGTCTTATAGAACTTACTGAAATATTACGGCCTTACGACAAGTAGTTTAATTTTAAAAATTCATCAAAGTTTGAGAAAATGAGTAGTTTTGTTGACGTTTGTTAAAATTAAAATTAGACGATTTACTTGGTATAACGATAGATTACTTGGTCTTAATGAACATACTAAACCATTAATGTCCTTCGAAAAAAAAATTATTGATTTGTGAAAATTTGCTTTTAGAAAATACTCCGTGTTAACATGTTCGTTCATTTTCAATTATGTGTAATTGAATCCGCTCGGAATACTTTTAATCACTCATAAATTAATTTATTTTTATTGATAAATCGATTATTTACACGTAGCGGAAAGTTCATGTAACTTGCCTCAAGGCTAAATACCAATACCAACTAGTTTAATATTTTTTTTAAATAACTTGTAAACTTCATTCCGTGCATTCCTTTCTAGATAGTTTAGCAAAATTAGATAAAATGTACTGCAATTTGAAATAAACGATCTTGTAAGCTCCTATACACTTTTTTAAAATAAATTCACAAAGCAATGTTACAAATTTTATAAATTTGTTATATTATATTCAGGATGTTTCTGAACATTTTCTTTAATATTTTGAAAAACTTCAATAAAAGCAGTTTTTTTAAATTAGATTAGCAAAAACTAGATATCTGTATAAAAACTTCAATATAGTCCTATGTAACAAAACTTAATATAGTAATATAGATTTTATATATTGTTATAATCTGCAACATAATAATCAGGACATTTTTTCATATTCCTTTAACCCTCCGTCGGTCGGAGTGGTCTGGCCAAACTTTTTTCGACTTAAATTTTAAAAACTATATACTTTTAGTAATCCTATCGACTTGAAATTTCTTGACTTTGCCTAAAATTTCATTAGCTTTTGATCAATAAAAAAATCAGGACCAAAAAAATGTACCGAAAGATAATTAAAAGAATATTAACTATTTTATACTTCGAACGGTCGGAGTGATCTGTCTAGATTTTGTATGAAATATGAAGCGTTTTGATCAGTCTTTTGTATTTTTTTTCTGGTATTTTCTATTCAAACTGCGTTTTATATGTTCTTTGCTATGTGTTGAAACAAGAATGTTAGTATTTACATGCACACATAGGAAAATGCCTTGAAAACTTATTGGTTATCGCAAACATTGAAAATCAGAGAATAATGCGCACATTATCAACAATTTTCCTACCCGTACTGCGTTCGAAATTTTTTTTTGGCAAACCTGTAGTGAAATTATTATTTCACTTTGAGTTTTACAGCTCATTTAAAAAAGGGGACACACCTCATTTTGTTTTCATTTGAATTTCACATTCATTTCGAAGGCGCCGAAGAAGAATAAATATTGTTTTTCATTGATATAAAACAGAAAAATTAAAAAAAAAAAACGATTTTTTATATTCCATGATTTGTTTTTTGAAATATTTTTATTAGAGACAAGCTCAACACATGCAAAAGACGGTAAGAAAAAGAAAAATCTAAACTATAAAAATTTACTACTAATAATCGTTAACATATAGGACACCAAAAACTCATTTACCCTTATAAATGCATGTACCATTCTGATCGTTCGAAGGTAAATAAATATCCGACCGACGGAGGATTAAACAATTTAAAAATGATACATTTACATATATTTCTTGAAATAACTTTAAAACTTCGTTCTGTGTACTCTTTTCTATTAGTTTAGTAGAAACTAGATAAAAATCACTAAATATCCATATAAACAATCTCAAAAGCTCCGTTATCAAAATTTTGAACAAAAAAAGTTCGCCTTCATGCATTTTGCAAATTTACCACATAATATGTAGTTTTTTATATAACTTGGAAATTTCCTTCCGTACACTATTTTCTAGTTAGACTATTGAAAGCTAGATAAAATCTACTACAAAGGGTATGGGCGCATTGCCATACAGAATCGGCCTCACCCTGGTATTTAAATAATTTATACGCCATTTTATAGGTCTATTTGATAAAAACCGATATACCAATTTTCAACTTTGTACCTCATCTTATGGCCGAGATATCATTGAAAATATGCCAAAGTGGCCCCTTCTTTCAAATTCACTTTTTGGCGTAACCATAAAAGATATCGAAAAAATTTTTACGTGATTCTACTCACATTGACTCAGACCACATTACGTAGAACAATCGATTCCAAAAAATCGTTTACTATTAGCTGAAAAAGACAAAATAATTTTTCAATTGATTATTTCGGGTATTCGGACGCAAAACAGTGCGCGATGCGCCGAAACGATTCTTAAGAAATTCTGAATGCGAAAATATTTATTTTATAGTTATATATGTATAAATTCACGGAGTTTGAAATTTTTAGACATTATTAGTTTTACTATATTAATTAAATCACTAAAACTAGTGGTGTATCGTGCCTTAAGGCAAATTACTGGAACTTCCCGTACTATAATGAAATAAGAATATTGAATGCTTTCAAATATATTATTATAAATACTGTAACTTTTATTATTCGAATTTATAGACAAAATAAAAGTGCTCTTAAATTGAACGATGGCGTTTAAATATGTTAGCCTGAAAAGTGAATGAACAAAACTTAATGAAGCGGAATTAGAAATTGCATAAACTAAATAGCAAAATTAAAATAATTTATTGATTCGAATTATTTTCGATAATAATTTTTGAGAATTAAAAAAAATATGTTTTTTTTTTAAAAAAAAAACAATCTTGTCGTCCAAAAAAGCAAAAGCTTTTTTGATTCATTTAAATCGGATTTAAATCGGATATAAAAACTTTTAATCTTTATTCTCTCTCTTTTATCCTATGTTAAAGCAGCGCGAACTAAGAGCAAGCAAAAATTTATTCATCAGGATACAATAAAATAATTTTTAAAAAGTATTGGAGTTGAACCTGGATTTAAGAATCAATACTTTGCTAAAATAAGTCAAGGGACAATATTTATTTCCATTTCACCTAGTTTATCATTTTCAGTATCTCCTTTACATTACTCCCTTGCAAATTACTATCACCAAAAAAGTTCAGACACGAGACAGAATGGATAAGTAATGACTAAGGTAATCGAAAACACGCGATATTAATTATTTCAGGAGTATTAGTCGGCTGTCAATACTTTCCGACTTTTTTTTTCATTGTTGTAACGTCGATAAATTATCGCACTCGCCAAAGTGTCTGCACAAGTTTTTTTAAGGCAGAATCCTTCCAGTCGCCGGAAAGTTAATGTATGGTAATGGATGAAATTATTAATGACGATAGTTTTAGAAAAATGCGATAAAAATATATTACTGATTGTATAATTTACTTATTGTGAGGCTGGTATTTGCTGTCCTGATATATTTTTTTCAACTACAATTCAAAAGTTATCTATTTTATTATTCAATGCAGATAATGATTAATTTATTGTTTAATGTATCTAAAATAAAGAAATTTTCATCCAAAATTATTTTTATATAATTTAGAAAGGAAACTATAAGAAAAAAAAACAAATCAAATATTTATGCTGAATGCCATATGTATATAATATAAATATACTTTATTCGACTTTCTTACATTGTTCGCCAATTATTTTGATCTGAAATGTATATTTGATGCAAATATATTTGTTGTTTCGTAACTTTCATAAAATTTTATT
>NW_020536591.1:0-39116 GCF_003426905.1 Ctenocephalides felis
CTCTTATCATAGTATAAAATTTATTATAATTGGAAATATGCGGCTTCAGTAGTAAATCTATTCCAGAAATAACGTTTCGAGGGTAGTGAAGGTATATTCAACAATTTGCAACCAATCTACTTTTAATGGCAGTAGTAATAACTAATTTATGTGGAATGTTGCTAAAAAGATTAATAACATCAAAACTAACGAAGGAAAAATTATGAGGGATCTTGAAATCCTTTACGCGATCTACTAAAATGTATGAATTGTTAAAAAATATGGTGGGTTAACTGTAACATTTTTTAAAATTTTGGAAAAGAATTTAGATAAATTATAATAAGGTGAATCAATATATGAAACAATAGGTCTGAAAGGGCAGTTAGGTTTATGTATTTTGGAAGGCAATAAATTTAGGTACTAGAGGGTGTTGGATTTTTAACTTTAGGGCGATGGAATTGTTGACGTGACCTTTTTTTCCAAAAGATTGAGTATTTAAAAGCTTGTCTATGATGGTAATTGTTCGGATCACTCGGTAACTCCTCATACATTGTTTTGTCTTCTAGTATGTTCATTGCTTCTTTTTCATAATTATCTCTTAACAGAATTACTGGAATATTTCCTTTGTCTGCTTTACATAAAATTAATTGGCAATTCTCTTTTAGAAAGGTTTTTGCAGCTTTTATGTCCCGATGAATGTATGCTAAATTATTTATTAAATTGATGTTTTGTTTATTATCCTTCAAAATCTTCAATAATTTATGTATGAAAGTGACTCTGATGAAATTTATATCCTTTTCTGTTGGATTCTTAATCAATTTAAGTCCAGCTTTAAATGTCTTTTATGAATGGCAAATTTTGGTCCTAAGGCTAGAATATATTTTATGTTGGTATACATAGACAGGTATAATTGTCTCTGTTTTACTAATGAGCCATTTGTTCCAATCTAATCCTACGTTTAATATTGGATGTAATTTGTCTCTATTTTCTATTAATTTCAATAATTTTTCTTGGTGTTTGGCTTTAAAACGATTGAATTTTTTATTATATTGCTTCAGTTCGAGCTTAAAGAATTTTTCATACTTATCTAATGCTAATATTTCTGGAATATCATGTTTAAGATTAACTATTGTTTTGTTTAACGAAATGATGTTTTTTTCACTGGTCGAAATTTCAAACTTCAATATTTTGTTATGCACTATTTGTAAGCTATTTTGTAATTTGTGATTTGTTTCATAAGGTGTATTTTTTAACGAACAAGTGTTGGAGATGAAATTTGGTAACACATTTTCATGCTTACATTTATTGAGAAAATTCCGCTTGTTAATAGTCTTCGCTAAGGTGAGATGCGTTGTCGATACATGTTTACATCGATTTGCGATTTAATATGGTTGTATGTATGTGAATATATGTGGGTGTTTTTTTATATATATGTAGGTGTGTGTCTGTGTGATGTGTATATGTATATTCACATCTGAATTGATCAAATTTATATAATTATGATTTTAGATTAATGTTATTAAATAATATGCGATGCAGTGTACTACGCTAAGAGTTAGATTTTGTTACTACACTGTGCACCATAAGATTTAGATTTCAGATATATATTTTAGCATAATAAGCGATGCCGTGTATTATGCTAATAGATGATGATTTAAATTCTAAATAACACACTGTGTACTAAGTTGAGATTATATGCGATGCAATGTATTACACTAATTGTAAGAATTATTAGATTTTGGTATTACACTGTGCATTTTAAGTTTCAGTTTTAGTTTTAGATTTTAGATTTAAATTGTTTCCTTCACTTTCACTGTTCAGATCCGGTTCGATTAGGACCAAATTATGTTTCACTGTTTGACCATTCAGTTCGAATGGGCCAAAAATATGTTAAAAGATAGGATACAAATGTGTAAGACGTTCGTGATTCACCAAGATGTTGCCGAACTCTATTAAAACACTTGCACTTTAATTATATTGTCAAAGGACCAGATATATTTAGATAGTCGCTATATCATACCGATTAAAAATAATAAAAATAAAAGATGATGAATAAATGTTTAATTGTTGTATATTTAAATGTAACGATTTATAGGCTTATAGATGATATGTTTATTAGATGAGATTTAGATATTACTCTTTTGAGTGTTGATTTGTGAGAGTTTGTTGACTCTTTTGAGTGGTGATTAAAATTCTTAGAAAAATGGACTAATGGTATGATGATAGATTTAGGGAGAGGATGCATGACAATAAAAGGGATTTTTTTATAGTTCTAAATTATATAATAAGAGATAAGGGAAAATATATAATTAAACCAGGGTTGAGTAAGGCGTAAACAAATAATATATTTAAAAAATCACATGTTGGTGGAATAATTATTATATTATAACTAATTCATACAGCTCCATATTTATTTTTCAAAATAGCCAATTTTTCTCTTTATATTTGTAACATTTCCTTATAAAATTGTCTTTTAACATCCCTGATTTTTTGTAATGTAGTCCTTTATGTTCTGCCTTCCTCTAGCAACAGTCGATGGCTCAATTTTATGGCAGATCGTAAAGGCCCACTTTGAATTATTACAGTCGAAACGTTACTTTCATTATTAGAACTCAATTGGCAAATAGGGTTTGTACTTTGCTGCCGATTGAAAATTTCTTGAATTTTCAATTAGGGGTTAATCGCCTTGGATCTGTGAAACATAATTATCTATATGTAGAAAAAACACTAAAATGTTTACTGCCAAACATGCTTACTACCAGATTCATTTTTATCAATGAATCATTTGTATTTCCTCAGTATTACTTTCCATCTGTCCAATGTCGAGAACATTGGTTTATTCAAAACATGTGCCGAATTCGTCATTGATATGGTCTCTGATTTTTTTCCACATCTCCCCTTTGGTCCGTACATTTAGCGAACGTATTTGGAGTTCGTATACTTTATAATAATGTATTAAGGATTTGGTTCGTTCTGAGGTCCAAACCTTATCCTACGGATCATGTTGTCGTTAATCTTTCTGAAGCAAAAATTCTTCCAATTAAAAATGTTTAGTTCCGAGCACTGTTTGTTGATCATCATTGCTACTCTAACTGTTTAATATTTAGTTCTATGTGGTTTTTGAAGTCTGTACAATACGGTTTGATCTTAGTACTTTTTCTACTAACTCAGAACAAACTAAAATTTACTGCCGCAAAGGTGTTGACTAATGTAAGCAAAATATAATGGCATTAACATATACAAAATAAAAATTAATTAATACAGCTACATACAAGCAATGACATATCAGGAAAATCCTTACAGTCAATTCAATATAGATATTTTGCTAACGTATTAGAGTCAGCTCTTTTGGAGGAGTTATATTTAAATAACCGTACGGTATCGTAATACAGGTCGATTTTAATAGATATCAACAAGGTAATAATGAAAAAGTTAGGAAATATGATCTTAGTTTGAACTTTCTTTTACATAATTTAACCGAATCTATTATAAAAAGTAACAGCAAAACTCCAGAAACGAATATTTATTTTTCAAATTTATTAAAATCATAAGCTCTTTTAAATTTTAAGAAAGGTGTATATCCCGAATAAAATTTTTAGTTCAATCTAAGTCTCCACGAATATACCAAGCATCTATTTCACTAGTTAAGAAGTTACTTTATTGAACTCACATGAACAACTCCAATCTTCATAAAATTTTAGTTGCCTCTTTAACTCAATGCTCTCATCCAAACCCTATGGTAACATCAGAAGCAATAAAATGCAATTACTGCAAATATTCAAGACAAAATATACAAAATTGTAGAAAATGCATATTGCACGAGCAAAATGAAAAATCTGTTACAACCCCTGAGAGTACACCTAGTTCTAGTGAAGATGAGTCTACATTATCAAAAGATCAGGAGAGCATTTTGATGGATCTGGCTTAAGGAACGATCAAGAAATCGTTGTGTGATGGCCGTTCGCTGAGATAGTTTGTCCTTTCTGCACGAGTGCCTGTGCTCTGATGTCCGCGAGTGAAGTCTCGCGGCACTTGAAACAGTTCAACCCGGACAGGAAGGTCAAATATATCTGCAGCAGGTGTGAACAGGTCTGTGGTAACCAGGGGGGCTTGACCGTCATCTCTTGTTTTTGTAAAGGTTCGAGATCAGAGGAGGCTATCAAGTTCAATGAATACACGGCGAGATTTTCCTCAAAAAAGCGGGCCTATCTCAGCATGAGCGATATACTCATCCTGGTTTAAGGAACGAGAAAAGACGGTTGCCCCCCCTGCGACCCGAAAGTACAACCTGCGGACTGATGAAGATATCAAGACCTTGAGGAGGGTCGATGACCAATACCTCAAATGTCTCCATGTCAATGACAAAATTAGGGACGAACATTACCCTCATATGACACGCACACAAATTTCAGTTAAACGGGGCGAGCTTGACCTGCGTACGAAGTCCGGTAGAATAGACAAACCAGCGGTTGGTAGCCAAGCGTTAGTCAATCCAGATATACTGGACAACGGTGATTGTGAGCCTGGGCACCAACTGGTTGATGTCCAAGTAGCAGCCCCTCAACAAAATCGAGATGGCGATGACCTTAAATCTTGGACACAACAACTCTCAAAAGATTGGGAAGACTTGCGGGACATAGAGATTGACAAGAAGCTCAATGAGGCGTCTGCCCAGCTCAAAGATCTTAAAATGATGCTAGAAGCTGGTGCTAGACCTAGTGATGTGGTTAGGCACGTTGATAACCTCGCTGATTGCGTTCTTATCCCAGCCCTTACAAAACGGTTGTCTGTACCTTCGTAAAACCGCAGAGAATCCATAGACACAATGAAATCGTGTCTTTTTGTCGAAATGATTTTATCGACAATCACATTGCTGGGCGCTACATGATTAAATCGTCGCTAAAGCCTGACCTCAACCTATGGGGCACTGAAAAGTCTTATATCGTCAACGTCACAATTAGACTCGAGCAGAGAAACTCTCTCGGAAAAGTCTATACCGAAAAAATCCTCAAATATGAGTGCCTCTATCCAGAGGTACTCAATATAACTGGAGCAACACACTGTCGGGTTCTCCCGATAGTTGTGGGGTCCCGTAGTTCTCTACCCCCCAAACCCTTATCAAACATACCCTTCCTTTCCAAACATTCCAAACACACTGGCATAACATCATCATTGGTTGCAGTTAGAACATCGATAGAAATGGGCAACAGGTTCTTAGACGGCTAGTACGAGATGCTGACGAACACCACGCAAGAAACAATGGATAATGAATTTTTCTAAAAACGATATTTTATAAATTTGCCGCGTGATGTACTTTCAAAGCGTACCTGTATGTGTCGCAGCTGCGGGTTTCTTTAATTTTTTTTTATATAAAACGCAGAGGAAGAAATCACGGGAGGCCTATTGTATTGTCTATGTTGCCTACTTTTTTGTTCTGCGTTTATAGCCCTTCTAGCTTATGTGAGGCGTTTGACAAACAACAACATCTCGTTTGTCAAATGCAGCAGATACGACGCTTGATTGAATCGTAGCAATTACGGTGCCGACACGGTGCTCTGGTCACGAGGAAATCAAGTGTCTTAATCGCGACTGGTCAATATCATACCAAGAAGTGTCCAACTTTGGCACATTTTTATAGCCAAATGCCTTGTCATCTAATTAGGGACGCGCATGAATGGAGTAACGAGATTCCTACTGACCCTATCTACTTTCTAGCAAAACCACTGTCAAGGGAACGGGCTTGGAAAAATTAGGGAGAAAAGAAGATCCTTTTGAGCTTTACTCTAGAGTGGAATTGTAAAGGACAGAATTATAATTCTGTTCAAGCCAGATTTCATGCCGGACAGTTTGTTACCTGGCATCGATATAATAAATCATAATTTAGGATCTTGACCGATATATTTTTTGATCTTGCCAGCCAGATTTCACGTGTAAGCCGCTATTTACTACGGAAGTATCCTTAACCTAATTGCTGCCACGCAAGGTCAGAAACTGATTTTCATAACAACTTCTGTCCTCGGAAATTCCTGTCGTATTTTACGAATAGAGCACGTCCTATTAGGGGACAGATTAACTATTTGGTGGCTAGTACTTTCAGTGTCCAATAGGAAAGCTGTATTTTGCCACGTGATTCAACGCATGTACTTGACTCGTGACCTTGGGGTTTGGCAAGTTTTCGGTGTTTATCGTTGTGACTTGCCATTGTGCATGAATACATCGTATTTTAATATTGTCCAGGGTATAGTATATAAATATTACCAGAATGAATTCCGACAAGTGGTCCAGGAATCAAATTGAATCGTTAATTGATATCGTACGAGAAGAAACTTATCTTTATGCTACAGACTCGCCTGCATATTACGATAAACATTTGAGAGGCCAAGCATTGGACAGAGTTGTACAAAAAATGTTGAGAATACAGCCCACAGTGACTCGAGATGAATGCCAAAAGAAATTCAAACCTGTAAGAACACAATACAATTTCGGGAACAATAAGGTAAAAGCATCAATGAGAAACGGGATTAGGACCGAAAATGTAAGTTTGTTTTCTCTTTTTTTATTAAATTTAATGAAATATCCAGCATCTGACTAATGCACCTTATATACCTTATAGGTCTATAAACCCTTTTTATGGTACTTCTCAAAACTATCGTTTTTAGAAAGATTTCTCCCACTGAGAAAAAGTAGAAGCTCGATTGAAGCACCTCGGACGCAGGAGTACCTTGAATGTGATGTAGTGGCAGGTGTGGAGGATGACTGTCCTACATTTGAGGGACTCGAGATGAAAGCCAAAAAAATTCAAAGCTTTAAGAACACAATACAATTTTGAGAACAATAAGGTAAAAGCATCAATGAGAAGCGGGATTGGGACCGAAAATGTAAGTTTGTTTCCTTTTTTTATTCAATAATTACCTTTAGTAAAATATCCAGCATCTGACTAATGCACCTTATATACCTTATAGGCGTATAAATCCTTTTTGTGGTACTTCTCAAAACTATCGTTTTTAGAAAGTTTTCACACACCGAGACAAAGTAGAAGCTCGATTAAAACACCTCAGAGGCAGGAGTACCTTGAATGTGATGTTGTGGCAGGTGTGGAGGATGACTGTGCTATATTTGAGGCACCTGGAGTATCAGCATCAAATTTTGAGTGTTTTTCATCTGCTCTTTCTACTTCTGCTGGATATACCAATGAATAAGACCAAAAAAAAATAGAAAGGACTCATCAAACGATGATATCTTTACTTGTGCAATAATCAGACTGGCGGAATCAATGGAAAAGCGACAAGAAGCACCTAAAGATTCACAAGGAGGGGCTGCGGATCAAGTTTTTTCTTAACTTGCATCGCTTGTGAAACAAATTAAAAATAAAAAGCGAAGGGCAAGGACACTCAGTAAGGTTTCACAACTTGTGTTTGTAGAATACACACAAGACTCACTCAAAAAAAGCAATTCCATCTGTTTTCTTCAATGACGGAAGGCAAGAAAATCATTCGGTTTTAATTAAAAAAGAATGGTATAATTTTATAATAAAAATTGTTTTATCTATTATTTAACAATAAAATGTTTGAAATGAGCATTAACAGTGTTCATGTTGATGAACGCATGAAGTATATTTATAATATTGAAATGAATATTGATTTCACAGTGCTTAGAGAGAAACAACCCCCAATCGATGGAAGACTGTTGCCTTGAAAAAGTCACACACGAAGCTGACCCTGAAAACTTGGAAATGCTGGACGATAGAAATAGGACGCACAAGCTCTTTGAAACCACCGATGGTACAGATCAGATGGTAATACAAATGAAATTCAGATTAGACTTCAATTGAAAGACCTCACACACCGGTAGAAAATTGTACCCGGTCGTCCCTCGATTCCGCCTCAAGTAACGGTCTTTCATTAATATAATACATCTTATGTAATATATAGCTTAATGTAAACTATGTAATATACTATGTAATATTCAAGCAAAGCAACACTGGTGATATTTGTACTTCAAACATAAGGACACCGAATTCAGCAAGAAAATTTATCGAGATTTTGAAGAAACGGATTACTGTGAAAAACAAAACCATTTATAAACTCACGAGACAACTTAACAAAAAACAAAAGTAAGCATATCAACAAATTACGTGATGCTGTGAACTCCATGAAGAGGACATTTCTTAGTAATTCTGATGCTGTACAGCATATCACTGTAAGTGAAATGTTATCACCATAGACATTATATTACACATAGTGTATTTGTAAGGTATATGTTTATCACATATAATTTTCTCCATTACTAAAGGAACATACTATAATGTATGTGTGTAGTTAAGCAAATAAATATAATTACGTAAAATTTCATACATTTTTTGGTATACTCATTTTAAATACACCTTACCTTTTTAAGGACAATATGCCTGCAGTACTCGGTGATTTGAATCAAAACGAAAGCAGAACCTTCGAAGCGAAACGAACGACGTATGAGCCTGAAATTCGAAAATTTCCGATGATCCTACAGTTTTACTCGAGTAGAGCCTACGATTTCGTTCGTCAACAATTCGGAAATTTATTGCCTGCGCCATTGACAATTTGACAGTGGCTGTGCTTATTGGATTCGACTCCGGGATTCAATAGAAGTATTTTGGAAAGACTTACTATTTATTCTGAAACTACAGGTGAACCACTTGTTTGCAATTTTATCATAGTACAACAAAACATGGAAGGCGTTTTGGATATACAGATATTGGTCTTGATCCATTCACCAGAAAACCTCTCTGTGGGGAGTATCCTGATTTGGCAAATCACGCATTGATGTTTATGGCAGTGGATTTGAAAGGGCAATTCAAGACCATCCTAGCTTATTTTCTTATTACCAAATTGAATGGAGTTGAATATGCTAACCTTGTACGGATATTGCTGAATGGTTTTCTGATTTGTGCAATCCTAAATTATCTTTAAAATCATCCGTTTTAACAGGTAAGTTCATTTAATTTTTTTTGTTTTATTCGTATATAATATGTTGAAGATAGTAAGTGAAACAACCTACATGTCATGAAAAAATGCTATATATTACAGATAAATAAAAAACAATTTTTAGATTTCCATCATTAACCAATAATTGTATTTAATGAGTCTCCAGGGTGCAGCACTGGCGACGAAGCGCCCTTATGTGCCACACTGTCTAATGGGGGCGATTATTTGAGCCCTCTTGTCATGACTCCACAGTCATATCGTCAACCAGTTTAGGAAGTTTGTGAACGGGGAACACAAAGAGATTTTAGTTGTTTTTTCCATAAACAAACAAATTGCAAAATGTAATAGAGGGAAAAATACATGCTTGAATGTATTTGTCATAAATGAAATTAACACTGCAAAAGTTATCTGAAAATACTACTTCCGCAAAACAAACAGACTTAGACCAGAGTAATATGCTTAATGGTCTATTTCCTGTAAATTCCTGATATTATACCAGTATTCCTTTAGCAGAGGAATTAGTAAAGATGAAATGCCATCTCACTGACACAATAAAAGTTAATCGAAAAGCCATACCTATGGAAATTCATAAAACAAAATTTTCAGAAGAAAAAAAAAACTGTAGCATATAGAAAAAATAATATTACACGTCTTGCGTGGGAGGATAGAAGAACTATCACAATGCTGAACAATTATACACATCCGGAAATGGAACCAAGATACTGAAAGTTATGTGGTGGAAATATTATATCCATTGATTATAATATTGTAATTTAATCTATAAGTTTTTGGTCTTTGATAATTGTTTTAATAAAAGAGCTATTTTTAGATTTTGATAAAAAGTATCAATACTTTTGTTACAGTATTGTTACCACTACTATTTTTTTGACATTTATGTGGGGAATTAATTTTTCCTTGTGAAAATCACTGGAATATCAATTGAAAACTCGTTCACTACAACTTCACATGCTATTCATTGCAAAGTGTTTTGTCAGTACGTAGATACAAATTTAGATCAAAATTTGTTTAGTTGAATTAATTTAATAAAATAACTGTTTTAGAATAGAAATTATTAGTTCAGTGCGAAGTTATTTTTCAACACGTAGATACAATTTTAGAGTAAAGTTTGATAAATTTGTGCTTGTTTGAAACTATAAATTGACTAAAATAATTATTTGTAAATAGGAATTCAGTGCGGAGATTTTTCAATAAGTAGATACAATTTTAGGAAGATCGTTGAATTTGCAAAATTGTTGATTTTAAAACGATTGTTTTTGAATCAAATTAGAAACCAATATATTTCAAGAACATAGAAAAGAGAGCGTAGTGAATTCGGTTTGGCATTATTATTTATCTACAACTAAACAAGTAGTAAAATGTAAAAAATGTACAAAAGAAATTAAATGTCAGTTATGGTAAAACTCGGTCATTTGAGTGAAGTTGACCATCAGTTATGTTTTGCCCATGGCATTCATTTAGCTGTTAGGGATGTCCTTTACGAAAACAACACCAGTTTAATAATTGATAATACTGAAAATGATCTAAGCGCATTCCAATACAACGATTATGATAGTGATGTAGAAGATGATGATGACCTAGAAACTGACAATGAAGAAAATCAAAAGAATGCAGATGAAGATGTTGATATAGTATTAGAGCTTGGATCTGTCGACACTGTAATAAATTTAAATTACGCTAATTTATTTCCGCTGGCAAAAAATAATTAGAAGTTTTATTGAAATGTTTAGAAGATCTTTAACAAAAAATGCTCAATATTTATAAAAATAAGTAAAACAAGTATTTGGAAAAGAATTGAATATGCAGTTGGATGTCATCACATGAGAGAATAGTTTACTTACTATTTTGGAAAGATTGTACCAACTACGTTATTGTGTCCAAAAGGCGTTAATTGATTTGAAATTAAAAATAGTCTTTCTGAAGCATATTTTTTATTACTTTCAGTAGTGATTGATGCACTGTCACCACCAGTTAAATTAGGCGTCGAAGCACTATGCCTACAAGATGTTAACTTTCTTGTGACAGACGCGTCATTTAAATTTATGATTGCGCAAAACAGTATGATAATCAGTGAAATAGTAAATGTTCTGAAGTTTAGGATAATGCAGGACGGTCAAACCTATCCCAAGTTTTGCAATATATACATAACGCTTCACTTAATGAAATTGAAACAGATACAAAGGGTATGGGCGTGTTTCCATACAGAATTGGCCCCACCCTGGTATTTAGATAATTTTGATGCCATTTTATAGGTATTTTTGAGAAAATCCGATATACCAAATTTCAAATCCGTAGCTCATCATTTGGCCGAGATATCATTGAAAATGTGTGAAAGTGGCCCCTTTTTTCAAAGTCGTTTTTTGTCGCAACTGTAAGAGATATCGACAAACCAATAACGCCAATCTGTTCACATTCGTATGTACTACATTATTAATAACAAATATTGTTAAATAATTATTTTTTAGTGCATGAAAAAGTGAAAATAATTTTTTGTTTTGAATTTTCGGGTATTTATTTATTTATTTATTAATTTTACAAGCCGTCGGTATAATATTTAATATTATAATAAGGCTTAAGTCAATATTTTATAGGTTTAATATAATTTAATTAATTATTAGCTATTTTATTACTTAATTTATTTACTATAAACCTATTTATATTTACTTAATTATAATTTTTTTTAAAATATAACTAGTTTGTTTGTTACAAGTGTTTTTAAAAATTTAATAAGTAATTTTAACTAGTTGGTTTGGTATTTAGCCTTGAGGCAAGTTACATGAACTTCCCGAAATGTGTAAATAATCGACTTAATCAAAAAAAAATGTGTAAATAATATACTTCATTAATCCTACTTTAAAAAAAAACGATAATAATTTTAGCAAACTTTGACGAATTTTTAAAATTAAACTACTTGTTGTAAGGCCGTAATATTACAGTAAGTTCTATAAGACCATGATGTATATCGCCAAAAAAAGTTCCATGAAAAACGGCTTAATTTTTTTTTTAACAGTTAATTACAAGAAAACGGCTCGGTAGATTTTCACCTAAAATTAATCAGCATCATTCCCAACTAATATATTTCGAACAGTTTTTGATATTTTAAAATCGGTTCGGTAGGATGAGCTTAAATGTCGACGAAAATTTAACACTTTTTTCAACAGTTAATTACAAGAAAACGGCTCGGTAGATTTTCACCTAAAATTAATCAGCATCATTCCCAACTAATATCTTTCGAACAGTTTTTGATATTTTAAAATCGGTTCGGTAGGATGAGCTTAAATGTCGACGAAAATTTAACATTTTTTTTCAACAGTTAATTACAAGAAAACGGCTCGGTAGATTTTCACCTAAAATTAATCAGCATCATTCCCAACTAATATCTTTCGACCAGTTTTTGATATTTTAAAATCGGTTCGGTAGGATGAGCTTAAATGTCGACGAAAATTTAACACTTTTTTTCAACAGTTAATTACAAGAAAACGGCTCGGTAGATTTTCACCTAAAATTAATCAGCATCATTCCCAACTAATATCTTTCGAACAGTTTTTGATTTTTCAAAATCGGTTCGGTAGGATGAGCTTAAATGTCGACGAAAATTTAACACTTTTTTCAACAGTTAATTACAAGAAAACGGCTCGGTAGATTTTCATCTAAAATTAATCAGCATCATTCCCAACTAATATCTTTCGAACAGTTTTTGATATTTTAAAATCGGTTCGGTAGGATGAGCTTAAATGTCGACGAAAATTTAACACTTTTTTTCAACAGTTAATTACAAGAAAACGGCTCGGTAGATTTTCACCTAAAATTAATCAGCATCATTCCCAACTAATATCTTTCGAACAGTTTTTGATTTTTCAAAATCGGTTCGGTAGGATGAGCTTAAATGTCGACGAAAATTTAACACTTTTTTTCAACAGTTAATTACAAGAAAACGGCTCGGTAGATTTTCACCTAAAATTAATCAGTATCATTCCCAACTAATATCTTTCGAACAGTTTTTGATTTTTTAAAATCGGTTCGGTAGGATGAGCTTAAATGTCGACGTAAATTTAACACTTTTTTTCAACAGTTAATTACAAGAAAACGGCTCGGTAGATTTTCACCTAAAATTAATCAGCATCATTCCCAACTAATATCTTTCGAACAGTTTTTGATTTTTTAAAATCGGTTCGGTAGGATGAGCTTAAATATGTACGAAAAGTTTTTTCGAATTACAAAGAAACGGCTTGTCAGATCGTTGCACAAAACTGACAAACGATAGTCCTCACCGAAATACATCAAATGGCTTTTAAATTTCTAAAATCGGTTCAGGCGTTTTTGAGAAAACGTCGATCAAAAGTCTAATTTTGACAAATTCCAAAAAGACCATACTGATTTTTGCAAACTTTGACGAATTTTTAAAGCTGAACCAGTTGTCGTAGGGCCGTAATATTTTAGTATGAGCTAGAAGACTATGGTATCTATCGTCAAAAAAATAATCATAAAAATCGTCGAAATTTTTTTTTTTAAAACTTTATTACAAGAAAACGGCCCGGCCGATCTCTACCAAAAACTAATCAGCACGATTCCCAACCAATATCTTTCGAACGGTTTTTGAATTTTCAAAATCGATTCAGAATTGCGGGCTAAAACGTAGACGAAAAATTTTTCACTTTTCTGCCATTTATAAAGAAACGGCTTGGCCGATCGTCGCACAAAACTGACAAACAATAGTTCTCGTCGAGATACATCGAATGGCTTTTAAATTTTTGAAATCGACCCAGCCGTTTTCGAGAAAACGTCGATTTACGGCAAAAAATCTGTTGGTGCACACGCACACACACACATACACACACACACACACACACACATACTTTTTCCAAATTTGGTCTCATTCGATTCAGAATGGCTTGAAACGTCGAGAAAACATAAAATTAGCGAATCGGATTTTTTGATGAAAACATAAACTTCTCCTTCGGGAAGTTAATAAGCTTTACAATACATACTTTTACAAAATTAACAAATTTTAGGTTATTTTATGATATTTTAACAAATTTAAGTATCTTATATTATTGTAATTATTATTATTATTAATATTATCATTATCATTTTTATTGTTATTGTTAAATATTTTTACAATTTTTTTTTTTATTATTTTACAAATTTTTAGGTATTTTGATGAAGGAAATATTTTGTTTCACAATTTTTAAGTGTTTTTAAATATAAGTTTTTGGTTAACTAATTATTAAGTATTTTAACAATAACAGTCAAAATAAAAAAAAAATTAAAATTTTGTTTCACAATTTTAAAGTGTTTTGAATTATAAGTTTTTAGTTAACTAATTATTAAGTATTTTAACAATAACAGTCTTATGAAAATAATAATTAGGAAAAAAAAAAAAAAAAATGTTTCTCAAAATTTTTTGTTTTTTAAATTGTAAGTGTTTAATTAACTAATTATTAAGTATTATAACAATATAACAATAACAGTTATATAAAACCAAAAAAAAAGAAAAAATAAACAAAGACAGAAATAATAATAATAATAATAGTAATTTAGAAGTATTTAGTTTAACGAACGAATTATGTTGTCACGAGCATAGTAGACATAGACATGGCTGGTAGGTGACATCAGTTAGTTTGGACCCGTAGATTCGGAGGGATTTTTGTTATCGTCGATCCATCGAACTTGCTGCTGCCTGTAATAGAGAAATTTCTTCGAGCGGGAAAAGTCGCGTTAATGATTAGTTGAGATTTTCGGGAAAGTAATTTGAAAAATCGAAATTTAAAAACTCCAGAGGGCTATAAAAAGTTAAATCCTTTAACGCATTACTTAGTACTTTATGAAATTTCTTGTTAACAAGGGTACGAACACGTAACGGCAGTTTATTCATAAATTGTATACCCATACCGCAGATAGTATTAAAGGAACTGTGTAGTTTATAAGTCTTACTTTTAATTATTTTATGTCTCGTATTGTGCTTGGTATTTGACATCGAAGACAAATTAAAAGAGTCTGGATTATTTTTTATGAAATTAAGTGTGACTAGAACAAATATACTCGGTACTGTTAAAATTTTTTGTTCATTGAAGATATTACGGCATGATGTCTTGGAGGATAGTGAAAAAATTATTCGAATTGCTCTCTTTTGAAGTTTAAAAACTTTAATTAGTTCATTAGAGAAACCCCAAAATTGGATACCGTAAGCAATGTGTGAATAGAAATTTGCGTAATAAATAGAAAGTAAACTGGATATTCAAATTTTTGATTTAAGGGTTCGCAGGATAAAGCATGTACGCGTTAATTTGAAGCATAAATGGTTGGAAACGTGTTCAGACCAGTTAAGATTCTTATTGATATAAACTCCAAGAAATTTAGATACTGAAGAGGAGTCAAATGAATAGTTATTGATTGTAAATGAGGAAATATTATTCGCTACGCGCGTTGCTGTACAGAAAGAAATAATTTGGGTTTTGTCGTTGTTTAAAAGAAGATTATTTATATTGAACCATTTCGAAACGGAATCCATGACACTGTTCAATTTCGTTACGAGGTCATCGTATGTTCTAGCTTTGATGGTTAGACAAGTGTCATCAGCGAACAAAACAAAGTCACAAAGATTTGAGCAATTAGGTAGGTCGTTAATGTAAAGAAGAAATAGGAGCGGTCCAAGAATTGATCCTTGTGGGACACCCATTTTTACGTTTAATTTCCTGGATATAACTTTACCACCGGTGCTATTGTCCAAATATACGCTTTGAGTTCTGTTTGTTAAATAAGATTTTAGTAATTTAAGCGAGCTAGAACGAAAACCATACATTTCTAATTTATCAATGAGAATATTGTGAGATATACTGTCGAACGCTTTGGAGAGATCGCAAAAGACGGCTACACAATAACTTCCATCTTCAAATGAGTTAATAACATTTTGGATGAGGCTAAAAACCGAGTGCGATGTAGAGTGTTTTTTCCGAAAACCATGTTGGTTGTGAAACAAAATATTGTATTTATTTAAGAACCCAGAGATTCTGACGTGCAAAATTTTTTCAAACACCTTATCAAAAGAATTAAGAAGAGAAATAGGTCTATAATTGCTCACAATATTTTTATCGCCTTTTTTATGAAGAGGGCGGATTTTGGAGTGCTTAAGGTGGTTTGGATAAACTCCCAGCTCAAAGCATTTATTAATACATATTAATAGGTTATCAATAAAAAGGGGATAGAATTCTTTAATGATGCATGTAGGAATTTCATCCGGTCCCGCTGAATAGGAAGATTTAATAGCTTTAAAAGTACTTGCAAGTTCCTCAATTGTGACAGGAAATAAAACAAAGCTATGAATATTTCTAACAATATACGAAACAGGGGAGCAGCAAGTGATGTTCGAGATGATGGATGAAGTCAAATTTGAAGCCTCATTAACAAAGAAGTTATTCATTTCGTTGGAAATATCATTAATGTCATTAATTATTACATCATTAATTGTCAAAGATTTAATTTCTACCGCAGATTTACGTTCTAGATTCAGTTCAGAATTAATGAGAGACCACATAGTTTTTTGCTTGCAAGACGAGTGCCGTATTAAATCTTAGTTGAATTTAATTTTTGCTAGATCAATTAAATCATTAAACGTTTGCCTATATTTCAAAAAGTAAATTTGGAACGATAAAGTACCATTCCGTTTGGATAGACGCTCTAGAAATTTTAATCTATTGAATGATATACATAAGCCCTTAGTGAACCAGGGCAAATTCCGTTTAGGGGCCTGGATTTTTTTTGAAGAAGGGAAAGCTAAATTAAAATTGTATAGAAAGAATGACATGAAATTATTAAATAAAGCATTAGCGTCATTATTATCCTGAAATACGAGGCTATCTTTTTCCAGTAAGGCTTTGAAACATAGCTTATTGGCTGAGTCGAAAATTCTCGAATAACTTATTTTATTGTTGAATGGTTTCGCCTTAGATGCAATCGCAAGGGATATACCGTAATACCGGTAGTGCGGTTGTTTGGACTAATTTTTAATTAGCATCGTTAGAAAGGCTATTGAATTTTCTTTTAGTGTGCAAAATTTTGTTTTATTTCATGTGGTAGAACACATTCAAAATTAGAAAAAACCTGAGCAAGTACACGCTCGCGCTCATATAATACCCGTGTAAGTCGTCTCTCATTCGCAACGACTAGCAACAGCATTGCTCGCCGCGCGTCTTGATAAATTAAAACATTTTTAATAAAACACAAGATATATACATTTATATTTTGAATAATTATATATTTATATTTATATGTATAATAATAACGATATTTTTATATAATTAAATAAATATTATTTATATATTGCACAAGTATATTATATGATTTAATCATCATTAATAATTTATTAAATAATTATTACTTATTAATTAATTATTATTTATTAATATTAATTATTAATACCACTAAATAAATAAAAAATAGATTGGTAAAAAATATACATAATAATAGTACATCGGTATATGATTACTATTCATGCTACAGCGCAATGTATACAAATGCAAGTATACTAAGTTAGTCATAAATATATTAAATAATATCTTGAAGTTTTTTTTTTAATTAAATAAATTTTTTAACCTATAAATTCTCATAATAATTATTGAACTACTGCACTATTGTGTATCATCCTTAATTAACGATATTTGAAATTTCGCTCGCAAAAACCACACATAAGATAACAAAATACAGACAGCATATAATTAATATAATTTTGGAATTTAACTAATCATGAAGTTTTTGATAATTATTAAATAAATAATACTTTTTTAATTTTTGTGTGCTCTACACCTTTGTACCAGTCGATTTTGCACTTTTCTCATATTTTAGTGTCAATTTAATTTAATTACTATATAATTTAGTTATTACCACAATACAATACATAATTAAAATGCCGCGAAATTTCAAACATCGTTTTAATTAAGGATGATACACAATAGTGCAGTAGTTCAATAATTATCATGAGTATTTATAGGTTGAGATATTCTATTCAATATATTCTTATATATTATTTAATTTAAAAAAAAACTTGAAGATATTATTAAATACTGAAATGATATTGTGGTGTTGGTAGTATGGTTCGGGTATGGGTTGGAGGTCCTTTGTTGTAAGATCCACAGTCCTGGATATTGGTTACTGTAGTAGCTTCTTATGCGATGTGGTAATAATGTCCGTCCAACCTTTCCTGATGCCTTGGGTCGAGCAGTAGGAATAATATTTGATCGACTGGTTTGATGAGAGTTCTTTTCAGATTAATGGGTCCTTTCAATAAGGTATTCGCTGGAAGAGACAAACTTCTGGTTCCAATAAAAATCCACTTATAATGTTTTACACTGTATTTATTGCTTTACTTCACAGACATAATCTCCACTTAGATTATCTAAGACTACTCTAGACTAGACATTATGGCTAGACTTTTGCCTAAGCCATCACTGCTAAACTCTTGTCTAAGACATCACTGCTAGAGTCTTGACTAAGACATCACTGGCTAGACTTCTGCCTAAGGCATCACTGGTTAATACAAATAATTCTGACTCTATATATTATACATTGTACGTGTCAATTCTAGGAATGGCGTCTTCCGTGTTCATGTAAAGATCTTGGACTTTGAACAACATTGAACAATAATTCATATTTTTATTAAAAGCACGTATGATCATGCTATTACAGAACACGCCACCCCTAAAGAATATTGTTAGTCCTCTAACAATTAAAAAGAAAAAAAACAAAGAAATTACAATTTATTTGGGATTCCTCCCCTCTAAAACAATTTATCGTCCTCGATAAATGAAAAATAGTAATCTATGGTACAATCGATTATAGCAAAAGAGAGAAAAATTTGAAAATTTGCAAAATATGAAAAAGTAAAAGTATAAAATTTTGTAGTATGTCTGCAATATAGTAATTAGATAACAATTCTGATGATAATATGAATAAAAAATTAACATAAAAAAATCTAATATTGTTGTAATACTATGCTGCATATTGTGATTTTTAATAGTTCATTAAAATTATTTTGATTTAGTTTCAACAGCTTGTTTAATTTCAAAAGTAGGATTTTGATAATACAGCAAAATATTATAACAATAATTAGTTACATTGTTCGGATATTCTTATTGGATACAGTATGCAACCTAATGCCATATGAATTCGCATAGTTGCATAACTTGTGTGACTGCTTTAAAATGATTAGTAGACAAAAACGAAGTTGTGACCTAATTGATTTATATACAACAATAAAACTTCTAAAAATTTAAAAATTAATCATTTGATCCATTATCACTATCATTAATTAGTTTCAATAAAATAATAAAAACAATTTTTCTAATTGCATGGGAATATTAACAAGGTGCAAGATCTCTCTTTCTTTTCACAAATTTAATATAATAAATTGTTTAATTTTGTATGATAATTTATTTATTTGATTCGAATTTAAAATATGATCAAAATACTCTGTCAGATTCAGTTCAATATTTTTAATAGGATGTTTAAAAAATCGCGCGATTATTTCTAACTGAATTCTAACTATATGAGAATCCTGCATCAATCTTCGAAAATTTTAAAAAATAGCTTGCACACTTGTTGCCATTCTGATGCATTACATCTAGATAGAAATGGAAGATAGTGATAATTCGTCAGGTAATCTAATAATTTTGTGTTGTCACATACTTCTACATTAATACATTTCTGTAGGCCCTCTTGATTTTAACCTTTCTTTTCAAATTTTTATTTTGAACATTCTAAATATACAATATAAAAATATTAAATTGAAATTATCATGTTTAGGATGTCAATATTAATAAAAAATTGAGTGGCCTTTCAATTTCTGAATATTTGATACAAATATATTATTATATATATTTTTTCTATATTTTATTTCCATTTGAATTATTGATACTACTCATCAAAATTACTTTTGTTATAAGTGAATAAATAATTAAAGCTTTGAACACTCGAAATTCATAATTAGTTATTATCAAAAAAAATAAAAATGCAGCTATAAAAACATTAATATGTCAAATGAAATAAATAGATTACGATAAAATTATTCAAAATCAAAATTAAAATATTAAGTTAATGAAATTTTAATTGAATAAAATATGTCGCCAATTAATACTTAAAAAATTAAATAATAATAAAATAAAATTTTGTAAAATACATCAAGATTCATAAAATTAACAAAGTTAAGACATCATAAGCAAATTTGTATTGCGTGCCTTGTCAAGGTTTGAATCCGAATGTTACGTGATATTTCTTTACTCAAATTTCAAAATAGAAATATGATAAAGCTTGTTATGCTATTAACGCAAATAATCGAAATTACATTTAGTATGAGCAATTATAAAAAATTCAATTAGGAAAAATATTATTATCGTTAATTTACGCAATAGAAAATGAATTTGCTCAATCACTTACTAATTTTCAAAATGAAATTTATTATATTTGTTCAATATAACGCCAATAAATTGAATTGAATTTTGAAATCATTTCGTATCAATAATTCAAACATGGACTTTTTCTATTTTCCTATTTTTTTTTTTTCTAATTTATAATTCATAATTCTATTCTATGGGGATAGTTACATTGCTATTATTGACATTAATTTAAATTTATCCCCTTCATTTCTGTAACATTCTGTGTTGTGGGCAGTTGATTAAATTTAATTATTATTGAACTTTGCATATTCAAGTTCAATTATTTTCACACCAAACTTCAAAGTTCATTTAATGTAATATTCAAGATTAAAATTTCATTCTTATGTAACTTTTTAAAATTGTTTCTATACTCAACATTAATAGTTGGAATTTATTCTCATTTAATATTTAATAAAATCGATAAAATCAACGAGCGTGTTTTGGTCCTAAAATGAAAATAACGAAATAAATTTATTTGAAAGATTTTATGGACTCGTTCCCACGGATTCATGAGTCTTTTATAAGTCATCAAAATTACGTCAAATATATTTAAGATCTCGCGGTTTTCACTAACCTTACGAGTCTCCATTCGGGTTTTTCCTACCCTTATTAATTATTTATTTGTCAGATACCTATTGTTTCTTTTGAACAATTTAATATTAGGCTATCTGAAATGAAGGATTGGCACTATCGCCTGAAAAGTGGCACAATGGCTACACTAAATCCTTTAGGCATTTCGCCTTTATACTGGCTTTTAAAGTCACATTAAAAATCGCGACGTTATAAAAAGATTTACAGAAGTAAATTGGAAACTCAAAGTCATTAACTAGAGTCACTTACTTTTCAATATTACTTTCTGAGTCTTTTATATTATTACTTGATGACTTTGTTACTAATCTTTACAATTATTTTACTTTGAAATATTTCTGTTATGAAATTCGGACCTGGCAATGCTCGTAATTGTTTTTGTTAAAAAATGCTTGGCTAACAATATTTGCTTGAACTTAACCTTGACGTGTGATATGTGAAGTCAACAAAATAATAGTGGTGTGAACAATAATCGAACTGCCCGTTGTTACAAAAATGTTACCCAAGTACAACCAAAATCCTAATACTTAAAAAAATATTCAAATTGACAAAATATTATTATTTATATTCTAATTGACAAATAAAATCTTAAAAAAAAAATGACGACTATGATGTTCTGGTCTGGATATGTTGAAGGATTGGTTTTTCTTACTTGGGGAGTGAGCCTTAGTCAAGAAGTCTGTGTAGTTCTGCGTAGTTCATCTCGGTAATGCTGCCACCTTTGGTGCCTTTAGTTCCTCGTGCTAGTCCTGGTCTTGCTGCATGCTGGATACTCCGTTTTAGTTTAATTACTCTGCAGCCTCTGGTTGCGAAGAAAACCGGATCCAGATTTCACCAAGCACAATTCACAAAACTAACACTTCACTACAAGGAAATCCACCGCTTGACACCATGAAATGATATAATGGTGTTGGTAGTATGGTTCGGGTATGGGTTGGAGGTCCTTTGTTGTAAGATCCACAGTCCTGGATATTGGTTACTGTAGTAGCTTCTTATGCGATGTGGTAATAATGTCCGTCCAACCTTTCCTGATGCCTTGGGTCGAGCAGTAGGAATAATATTTGATCGACTGGTTTGATGAGAGTTCTTTTCAGATTAATGGGTCCTTTCAATAAGGTATTCGCTGGAAGAGACAAACTTCTGGTTCCAATAAAAATCCACTTATAATGTTTTACACTGTATTTATTGCTTTACTTCACAGACATAATCTCCACTTAGATTATCTAAGACTACTCTAGACTAGACATTATGGCTAGACTTTTGCCTAAGCCATCACTGCTAAACTCTTGTCTAAGACATCACTGCTAGAGTCTTGACTAAGACATCACTGGCTAGACTTCTGCCTAAGGCATCACTGGTTAATACAAATAATTCTGACTCTATATATTATACATTGTACGTGTCAATTCTAGGAATGGCGTCTTCCGTGTTCATGTAAAGATCTTGGACTTTGAACAACATTGAACAATAATTCATATTTTTATTAAAAGCACGTATGATCATGCTATTACAGAACAATACATTTATGACTAACTTAGTATACTTGCATTTGTATACATTGCGCTGTAGCATGAATAGTAATCATATACCGATGTACTATTATTATGTATATTTTTTATCAATCTATTTTTTATTTATTTAGTGGTATTAATAATTAATATTAATAAATAATAATTAATTAATAAGTAATAATTATTTAATAAATTATTAATGATGATTAAATCATATAATATACTTGTGCAATATATAAATAATATTTATTTAATTATATAAAAATATCGTTATTATTATACATATAAATATAAATATATAATTATTCAAAATATAAATGTATATATCTTGTGTTTTATTAAAAATGTTTTAATTTATCAAGACGCGCGGCGAGCAATGCTGTTGCTAGTCGTTGCGAATGAGAGACGACTTACACGGGTATTATATGAGCGCGAGCGTGTACTTGCTCAGGTTTTTTCTAATTTTGAATGTGTTCTACCACATGAAATAAAACAAAATTTTGCACACTAAAAGAAAATTCAATAGCCTTTCTAACGATGCTAATTAAAAATTAGTCCAAACAACCGCACTACCCGAAAATTCAAAACAAAAAATTATTTTCACTTTTTCATGCACTAAAAAATAATTATTTAACAACATTTGTTATTAATAATGTAGTACATACGAATGTGAACAGATTGGCGTTATTGGTTTGAAAAAAGGGGCCACTTTCACACATTTTCAATGATATCTCGGCCAAATGATGAGCTACGGATTTGAAATTTGGTATATCGGATTTTCTCGAAAATACCTATAAAATGGCATCAAAATTATCTAAATACCAGGGTGGGGCCAATTCTGTATGGAAACACGCCCATACCCTTTAAGCCCAAAAATTTTAAACGGTTCTATAATAAAAATATTAATTCCACTAAAACGCCTAGGAGTTAAAGTTAATGATGCAGACATCGAATACGTTGATCTTGAAGATGAGGATACGCCTGGTACATCTTTCTTCTCCATAAAAACTGCGGATCTTTCATTTAAAAACAAATTAGGCAACATTATAAATAAAGCAATGACCAAAGTTCCAAGCTCGAGGAAATAAATCAAGAGACTGGGGATATGGCAAAAGCTGAAAAAAACTACAACTTTTTCAACAACATGGTGTTAGGGGAGTACATCTAAAATTTGCATATGAACATTTATTAATAATACCGCCAACAAGTGTGAAGTCGAAAAAAGCTTTTTCAGCTGCTCAACATATAAATACCAAAATAAGATCGAGATTAGACGACGATACGTTGGAACATATTTGTTTTTTAAAATCTTATTTTAGTTCGCATAAGCAATTATAATAAAGTATTTTTATTCATGTAATTATATGATATTAATTTTATTAGGTCTATTTTTTTATATTTGTATAAGTTACTTTCAATTATGTTTACATTTAAAAAAAAAAAAATAACATCGGTATTTTACCGGTTTACCGGTTTTAAAAGTCGAAAATATCGAAATACCGGTATTTAAATTTTTTATCGGTATTGCATTCCCTAGTTTTTATAGTAGTCCATTATGGGATTCGTTGAAGATTGTATATTATTATCTGCTAAGTAAATTAATAAATATTATGTATTTTTATATTGTCAATAGTAAATTGATGAAATTAGTGAAAAGTGTAGTAAACAAAATATATTTGTGAGATTATTGAAGTTTATTTTAAATATTAATAGTATAGTTATTAAATATAAATAAAATTAAATACTATAGTCATCAAATAATATATATTTATTAAATATAAATAGTATAATTATGATTGACTGAATTTAATTTCGCCTCCGACCGTCGTAGGGTCTACACATCTTAAAAATAAATATATTATTTAAATTTTAAATAGAATAATATTATACCTATAAATCTCAAAATGAATAAGTATAAACCTACAATGAAGATTAATATTCTAGATCTTTAAATACCGTTGTGAATCGAACAAATTTTACCGAAGACTATTATACCTGCCGGTATCAAGTTGTTACATGTGTTATATCAAGGATCAAAATCAAAATCAAGATGGTCAACACTGGAAGCCTAGAAGAATGTATTAGTTTACAGTTGTTAATTCACAGAATGTATTGCTCAATGAGAGCGACAGAACAATTGCAAAAGAGTTGGCAATAGCCAATTCCACGTTGCAAAGCATTAGTTCTAATTCTTCTAATGTGCAACCTGAAGTGAAGGTAACATCCAAAGCAGTCAAAAGTAAAGTTGAACAAATCAAGGCGTCAACACCACTTTCTTCTTCCTTTTCCCCACTAACACCCAAAGTACTAATTTTGTCCGACAGTCACGGCTGAATCAGGTCCAGGTCCTAAAGTTAGTGTGTTCGGAATCGTTAAGCCGAGTGCTTCGGTCATTCGGAATCATTGTATTTATCGTGATTTCGGTCATGGTAAAATTAGATTCAATAGGTACGCAGAAGCTCTGTGGTTTTCTCGTTAGAGAAGCGCTGACCCTGCCAAATTCCCGAAAATCCGGCTCCTTTCGCATTTGATTCTGATGATGCTTTATCTTTTATATTTTGCCAAAACATTCAAAATTTACTTAGCAAATTACTTAAAATTGAATTACTTTTAAATGACTATAAACCTTATTTGTTATGCTTTTCGGAACATTGGTTTAACGGCATTAAACTCAAATTAATTAAATTAAGCGGTTACTATTTATGCTCCTCTTTCTGTTAAAAATTAAATGTAATAGCATTATAACAAGTATTACACCTATTAATTTTTTTTTTAGTTTTGCGCCTATTAATTCGCGCACATTTTTTTCTTACTACTTATTGTATTGTTTGCGTGTATAGAGCTCCAGATCAAGATGCTAAAAAACTGCTCTTAATTATTATTTTCCAGATTTGGGAATAAAAGTTTCGTAACGGGTATTTAAAAAAAAATTTAGCCATCAGAAGAATCTCAAGATATACAAGCCTTAAATAAATTATCCCAATATCATAAAAAAAATCTTCAAGTTATTGCATCACATAATACTAATGTTGGGCTTAATATTATTTTATTGTTGTATTTCACTGTAATTAATTCAACTAAGATAACTGTTGACTGTTGATCCTATGACAACCACAAATAACTGTTAACGCAAAGGACAACGACAAACAAGCGGCTCTATGAACGAAATGGCAACTTTATTTCTAAGTCCATGCTTGTAATGGAGCGAACTTCCTGATGAGGCGTAGTCGCCATGTTTCAAATATGATTGTAAATATTTTTTTTGTGTTCTTTTGATTTTGAGACATGCTGAAAATAACATTAAATACAGAGGAAGTAAATTGAAATATACAAAACCTGAGGTAAGCATATTCCTTATATTTTATGTGCATTTATGTTATTAACTTGTCGTACCAAATTGTTTTATTATAGTCAGCAGTTCTATAAAAAAATTAATTCGTTTTTTTAATCATTCCAGAATAAATAAAATTGTCCATAATATTGACGTGCAATGCCGGATAACAATAAAAAATTAAAAGATGATAACAGGAAATTTAATAGTAATTGGGAAAATGACTACTTTTTCATACAAATAAAAAATAATGCTGTGTGCTTAATTTTGTTGTGAAACTATTCTTTCTAAAACTTATAACCTACGAGTACATTATGAAAAACATACGGAACTTTCTGTACTTTCTGGTGATGAACGGAAGACCAAATTATTCCTGCAGAAGGTTATCTTGATGTCTCAACAAAATATGTTTCAGAAACACAGGCAAAAATCAAATGACGTTGTCAGCGCAAGTTTTAAAATCTCTCAAATCATTGCAAAAAATTTAAACCATTTTCAGATGGAGATTACACGAAAGAGTGTTTAATTGCTGTAGCAGAAGAAATTGATCCGGAAAAGCTTCAAATTACAAGCAAATACATACAAAGAGTTGATAATGTTTCAACCAAAATTTCCTTGCAAAACAATTTGTTTATTATTCATTATTGTTGGATGGGATATCAACGACACATCACAACTTGCGACGATGTACAAGTGCCACACACGTTACCAATTGCAAGAATGTAGTGTGCATACATTACATAAGAACATTGTTTATATTGCGGAATTTATATTCATTTCATTGCGTATTATGAAAGCTCGAATTACTTCTTACAAAGTTGCAAATATCCAGTTACACATTTTTAATTTGAACAAATATATATTAAAGAAATTATTAAATATTGAGCACAATCAAGTTGCCATTTATTAGGTCCGCGGAAGACCATTTACAGGTGATACTCCATTACGGCTACAGTCAAACAATTGGGCATATTTCCGACGCCACCGAAAACAATTTCGCATGCAGGCGATGAAGACATTCAATTGACTCCAAATAAAAATTTTAGAATTAATTTTTGCTATATCATACTTGATACTGCTGCTTCAACATTGACTGCCCGTTTTGAAACTTTATCAAACTTTGAAAATTCTTTCAAATTTCTTTATAAACTTAATAATATGAAACCTAACGTAATAAAACAAAATTGTTTCGATCTACAATACAAATTTGAAGATGGCCCATCTCTTTAAAAATGGACATGCAACGCTTTTAAGTACTGTGAAAAAATGATGGAGTCAAATTGCCACGCGCATGATATTTGTGGTGCAACTTTCAGCTGGACAATGTTTAGCTTTTAGAGAATCTTCGAACAAATGGTATGAAAATATAATGGTAATTTTCTAAGGACCATTGCAATGATAGGAAAATTCGATGACATGATGGCAGATCACCTAAAGCGAGTACAAGAATCAATCACTTTAAAAACCCACATGCCAAATTACCTGGAAAATAGATATCAACATGGAGTAATATAACATATAATATCTCTGAACAAATGCGCTTTGCACTGTTTTTGCTTGGAGTACTGCAAAACTCTAATTATAGATGGCTTCTGTGTGCTCAATTTCAAATACGAATCGCGCGAGCTATTAATCGCTTGTGCCGATGGGGAAACCCGTGTGGTATTTGATCGTGGGTACAATTAACCTAACTTTGTAAACGCGTTTTGTTCTAATTTGAAATTTTGTTTTTGTGAGCATAGTAAATAAATTTAATATGGCGTGTCACTTGCCAAATTGTTCAAATTCCAAAGTGAATATTAAATTGCACGTCTTTTCTGCGAGTAATGATCAGGTATGTATGATTATATATTATATTTATATAATGAAAATATGATGAAAATATCTTACAAGGTAACCATCAGGTTTACTCTTCTGCGATTTTGATGAAACTTCGCATAGTTATAGAGTTGATGGTCAAACCGAACACCTATAAATATTAGAGTCCTATGAGAAGCGGTTTAATTATAAAAATTAAATAAAAATTGATTAAAGCTGCGAAAAACGCGCTAAACTCTATATCTACTCTCAACTGTTTGATTTTTACATCTATTTGGTTAAATATTATAATAATAATTATTAATTTGTTACATGTACTACACAAATATGTGAAATTTATAAACAGTAGATATTTATGAAAGAATTCTGAAAATAAATATATTTGCATTGCTATTGATAAAATAAAATAAAACATTTTTTTTATAAATGATATGTATCGTAGAACTAGTATCAGTACCTGTCAATGCCCCAACGCTGGGGTGTTTGAAATAGGTATAAACACACCTACAGGTAGGTAGAAATTTAGAGCCTTTATTTAATTACATATTTTATACCTTCAGAATAAAGCTTTCTAACATCTTATTACAGTTATATATCGAATTACTTTTATAATAAACTGAAAAATAATGTAGTATGATTTTGTTCTCTTTAGCGTTCGGTTGTGATATATTTGAAAATTAAAAGGGCTAATATAATTAAAACATCCAGTGATGAAGAATATCCATTTTCTTGTGAAAAACAAGTTATAATAGATGCATTTAATTTGTGTAAGGAATCATTATTTAAATTAAAAAATATTGTTGGAGTTCCAAGTGCGAAAAAATCAGAAAGGGCTGTGATATTAGGGAACTTTTTGTGTGACATTATTGTTAAAACTCTAGAAAAACATTCTTTTGAAATAGTTCATGAATTATATATGGATGTTGAAAATCAAAGCGACGATTCTGAAGAAACATCGTCTTCAGCAAACTTAAGTTCATCTTTCGCAGAAACAATAAATGAAAGTTCTGAAAGTACTTAACCAACGACAGAAAGAGAGGAATATGAGCCATTGAAAAAAAATTGTTATTCATTCCGTTGGACTTCAAAATTAAAGTGGTGCATCCATACTGGACTCTTAAAAGTTGTCCAAAGATTTGGTTCGTTTGCTCTGAAAAACAAATCTGATTTATCAAACTGGAAACGATACATTATCAATGGCGGTACTGCAACCGAAAAATTTTAAACAATTGATATTTTATTGGATGTTTTCATATTGGATATTTTCCGATTTAAAGCTTCTCTAGCGTGGGACGATAAATTCAAAGTGAATCATAAGATTTGCCAACGGCGTACAACAAAATATATTAAGTCCTAAAAAGCCTTGGAGATTGATGTGATTTTGGACGAATCAAATAAATGTCAAAGGTATATATCAAATATTATGCCAAATTTTAATGAAGACTTTATTATAAATACGGACCAAACTGGATGTGAATATAGAATGGATGTGAAAAGAACATTATTGTACAAAGGAGAAAAAGCAACGGAAATATATTTGGGAGATTTTAGTAAAGTAACTCACACATATACTGCATAGTATTCTGTGATAGCATCAGGAAGACTGGTTCCTAAAGTGTTTTTATGTTTGCGTGAGCCAGCGGGCGATTTTGGCCCAAGAGTACCGTCAGAAATGGACAAATACATGTCAGAATTTGGAAATGTTTTTCTGACTGCTTCTAAAAGTGGAACATTAACAAAAGGACATTTTGTGTCATATAAAAACAATGTTTTACGGCCCTATGTGGAAAATAGCAAGTTTTTGCTGATAATTGACTCATGGGGTCAGACGGATCCAGCTTTATTCAATAATAATTTTACGAACGAGGATGGAGAAAGAACCAGCACAGTAGAGATTATTCCTCCTCATTGCACATCTTATTGCCAACCGTGTGACGTGTACTTTTTTAGACAAGCGAAGGGGTTCATGCGTAAAATCCAAAATTGTTATCAAGTCACGCAAATTGAAAGGGAATTAAATAGAAGAGAAGACGCAGTGAAAATACATTCTTTAATACATCACCAATTATCTGCTGATGTATTTAAAAAAATGATCAGATATGCATGGTTTGCGAGTCAATTAGGAAACACTAGAGAAGTATTTTTCAACGTAAATCAGATATGCTTTTTAGGATCTATAAGTAGTGCCAAATGCCTATGTAACACAGCAGCATTTTTAAAGTGTGCTCACTGCAATATATTTTTATGTTTTTCATGCTTTTATGATAAATATCATCCAGCAAATTGTAAGCCTTGAATTTTTTATTTTATATTATTATTTATTTATGTTTGATATTATTTTAGTTTAAATACATATCATTTATAAAAAAAAAATGTTTTATTTTATTTTATCAATATGCAATGCAAATACATTCATTTTCAGAATGCTTTCATAAATATCTACTATTTATAAATATCACATATTTGTGTAGTACATGTAACAAATTAATAATTATTATTATAATCTTTAACCAAATAGATGTAAAAATAAATAAAAAAAAATTATTCTAGCGGGATTCGAACTGGCGACTGTGAGCCTAGGCCTCGAACAAAAAGTTGAAAGTAACCGCCGCAAACCACTCGGCTATCTCGACAGATAGATACGGAGCGCATCGCGCGTAGAGATATAGAGCTTAGCGCGTTTTTCGCAGCTTTAATCAATTTTTATTTAATTTTTATAATTAAACCGCTTCTCATAGGACTCTAACAAATGTCAGGTGTTCGGTTTGACCATCAACTCTACAACTATGCGAAGTTTCATCAAAATCCCAGAAGAGTAAACCTGATAGTTACCTTGTTAGATGTTTGCAGTTTGGGTTCAAAGGGCTAATAATGCACTAATGGATGATTTAACTCCTTTGTGTTGTGGCAACTCGCAATATATTTGCAACGTACATTTATCAGATATCTGTAAAGTAGAAAACTTTTCGAGCAGTTCGAATAGGCGTCTTGAAATTAATGCTATTCCTACCTGGACTATGCCTGGTTTGTACATACAATATGCATAGTGTAGGAATGTTTTATAATAAGCTGATTATATTTAGCTCAGATAACAATAAAAAATTAAAAGATGATAACAGGAAATTTAATAGTAATTGGGAAAATGACTACTTTTTCATACAAATAAAAAATAATGCTGTGTGCTTAATTTTGTTGTGAAACTATTCTTTCTAAAACTTATAACCTACGAGTACATTATGAAAAACATACGGAACTTTCTGTACTTTCTGGTGATGAACGGAAGACCAAATTATTCCTGCTGAAGGTTAACTTGATGTCTCAACAAAATATGTTTCAGAAACACAGGCAAAAATCAAATGACGTTGTCAGCGCAAGTTTTAAAATCTCTCAAATCATTGCAAAAAATTTAAACCATTTTCAGATGGAGATTACACGAAAGAGTGTTTAATTGCTGTAGCAGAAGAAATTGATCCGGAAAAGCTTCAAATTACAAGCAAATACATACAAAGAGTTGATAATGTTTCAACCAAAATTTCCTTGCAAAACAATTTGTTTATTATTCATTATTGTTGGATGGGATATCAACGACACATCACAACTTGCGACGATGTACAAGTGCCACACACGTTACCAATTGCAAGAATGCAGCTTTAATCAATTTTTATTTAATTTTTATAATTAAACCGCTTCTCATAGGACTCTAACAAATGTCAGGTGTTCGGTTTGACCATCAACTCTACAACTATGCGAAGTTTCATCAAAATCCCAGAAGAGTAAACCTGATAGTTACCTTGTTAGATGTTTGCAGTTTGGGTTCAAAGGGCTAATAATGCACTAATGGATGATTTAACCCCTTTGTGTTGTGGCAACTCGCAATATATTTGCAACGTACATTTATCAGATATCTGTAAAGTAGAAAACTTTTCGAGCAGTTCGAATAGGCGTCTTGAAATTAATGCTATTCCTACCTGGACTATGCCTGGTTTGTACATACAATATGCATAGTGTAGGAATGTTTTATAATAAGCTGATTATATTTAGCTCAATTCATATTTTGCTTGATATTTGTAGGGTTCGCTGGAGATCCTTACCTATCTGAAAATTGCTCAATGGATAAAGATTTCGTAGGAATAATAAAATTTATATATGTAATTGATGGATAGATTTTAAAAAACATATATTATTTCAGAACATGGTGTGTCAATCCGGTAAAGTCATCAAAAAGCAGGATCATACAGATTGTCAAAGGATCCTACCCCGGGCGATTAAATATTGTTTAATCTTTTTTTAAAATAAGGTAGTTATGTCTTTAAACGAAGTGTCTGTTGTTTTTTAAATAATTTATATAATAAAATTATTCCTGTTTAAGCTGGTTCAAGCTTCATAGAAGTGGGTGAATTGGATACGTCCATATATACTGTACAGGAATTAAGAATTAGTTCTCCTGTCTAACTAGGAGAACTTCCTGATGCAGACTCGATAAGTAATCATCATAGATGGTTCGAGATACAATCTAATACAAGAGAAGGAGAATTACTCAGCAACCCCATCAGTGAGAAGGCCAAGTAATTAGAATTGTAAAAATTTTGTAACCATATGCAAAATATTACTGATAGGTACATCTTATGTTCTTTTGAGATGGAGACCTAAAAACTTGGAAATAGATTTTTGTAGTACGCCTAAGTTACCTATTGTGTCACCAGTTTCCCGCAAAGGTATTTTTTTATAATACTTGCAGCAATAATAATTAGTTAATCAAATATGATATTACAACATGTTATATACAGCAATCAGAACTCTAATGCAATAATTTAAGGGATAAATTGCAACAGAGTATAAAATGTTCTAAAAAGTTTTCAAATATTCCGGAAACATTAAATATAAGAGCTATAAATTTTATATTGTCACAATTAAGAGAGCGTATTAAGAAGCCCAAAGAAAGAAAATTCACAGATGAGGATAAAATTCTTGCTTTAAGTTTGTATCAAAAGTCTCCACTATAGGTTTACTATTTTTGGAAACAAATATTTATTTTGCCATCTTCTCAAACATTGAAAAAGTTGCTTTCAGTATTAATGAGTGTCTTTTTAATACATTAGGTTCAGCTATTTCTCTTAAAAAGTATGAAAGTAACAAATACTGTGTTTTAATGTATCTTCAGAATTATCATATAATTGGAAAATGTATCACATTGTTGTTTTTGTAGAGCTAGCATATGGCAGAAAATGTTTATTTGCGGATCATGCACTTGTTTTCATGATGAAAGAAATAAAGGATCGTTGGAAGCAACTATTTGCTTTTTACTTTTTCGAAGGCGGGGTAAATAGTTTTGATTTAAAATTTGCAAGAAAGTTATTTAGTATCGGACTGAATGTTATTGCCACAGTTTGCGACCAATATACAGCAAATTGCAAAGTAGTGAAAATGCTTTTAAAAGATACAGAAGAGTATTATAAAGCAAATAACATTCATTGGAAAAAATATTATAATTAATATATAAAAAGGTAGATTTCATTAGCAAAATGATGCAGTACAATACAAAATTGAAGATGGAGAATCCTGCGATGTCAGTAGCATCGAATTATTTGATGAATTAGTTTCTTCAAAAATGATCATAAAAAAAGAAAACAGCCTCAAGAATAAATTAAATTTTTACATAAATACAACTTGGAAACGTTTTTCCCAAATACCGTCACAAGTATAAAACATTTACTGACAGTTCCAGAATCTGTTGCATATGAAGAAAGAAGTTTTTCAAGATTAAAAATAATTTTAGAATATCCATAATTGCAATAGAAAATGAAATTGCTGATTATTTCAGTAGACAGAAGGCGATTGAAAACTTTGCTTACAAAGAGTCGCGTCGAGTTGACTTTTAATTATATTACTTAAAGTGTAATAGTATTGGACAAAATTGTTATATTCAAATTCGTTGTGAACAACAAGCGTTATGACTGATAGGTTGGTAGCATGTATGCGCCACCTTCAATATGTATGTTCTAGGTGCAACTTGTATAAGAGAATTGCGTTCTCTTCTTCATGAAGATTCCGTAAGTATAAACATCGTAATAAATAAATAGTTAAATTCATACATCCAGCGATTCTTTATTCCATCAATTTAATTTTCATCAATGAATAATAACCGAAAACGTTTTAATTTATATTTAAAGCCAAACTCTTATTAGGACACAAGACGTTTGACAGTTTTTTTTCCTTTTAATTCCTTTTAAAACGATTGAGAAAACTGTAATCGACAAAATGTTTATAAATATAATAGCGTTTAATACAAGCGCCAAGCGGTTTTCCTTCTGCTTTTCTTTTCAAAACTATGTTAAAGATACGTCATTTTTAACAACAATGACTTCATGTTTGTTTTTATTTAGTTGGTAGGTAAACGTACACTATTCCGGGATAGTACATTATTACGGGAGTTTTTCATTTTGATCGCAAAATAAGAAAACAGTCTGTGAATAATAATTTTAAACAATACCACATAAACTATAATTCGAATCTCATCAAATAAGCACGATTTTCTATTTTAAATATTAGTTTTTAAAACCATATAGAGTTTCTAAACGCATCAGTCATAACCCGATCGCCATTACGTACAGTCCTGTTAGTTAGGTTAATGTGACGCTACAATTGCTTAAGATTTTTATGTGACACTGGTAAGCTTATTCAATATAAATTTTGTGATATTATTGTTAAGAATTAATAAGTGATAAGTTTTATAGTTAAATCGAGCAAATATGTTTTAAGAAAGTGTCAATTTTGTGACTCCCGTAATTAAGTTCACACAATTGAGGCATTGAACGTAATTCCGTGAGTGTCACGCAATTAGGAAAAGTAGACCTGAATTATTTTAGTCTTTTATTCTCAATTATGCTTAAATTTAGTGGTGTTTTTGGTGTTACTAAGTTTGGTAATGACCACAGAATATTGTGACCTAATTACGGTATATGTTTTTTTTTTTTTAACCCTAATAATTGAGTGTGAAATTACTACTCTTTAGCAAGAAATATATGATTTTTTTACTTATTTCCATTATTCCCATATACATAAAATATGGTAGTAATGAGAGAATCAGATGTTTCTTTTATTTCCTAGTCAAAACTATGACTATGAGCGGTTTTGCAAATGGAAGGGTTAACTGGCGTTGGCCTGATAAAGACGATGTGTTAGATTATGATGCCAAAGATATAGTGCAAAAAATAAAACCACCAATTCCTGTAAATAAAAGAGGTGTATTTTCTGTACCTGATTTAATCTAGTAAATTAAGGACTTTAAAGATTATTTACATTTGTTGATGAAATTGTTATTTTTATTTGGTGTTTAAATTTTTTATTAGAGTTTAAAGTATATATTTACATAAAGTTTATATTTTCGTTAAATAAGAAATATAGTTTAATAAGAAAATTATGTATTAACCCTCTAGCTAATTGTTATATGATCTCATACTTTAAATATATTTTGAATGTTAAGTAATAAATATATTTATGCAGATTTAGGATTGATAATTGAATACATAAATTATATCCTCTTTGTTTCATATTTTTTATTTGATTTATTTTTTCATTCCAGTTTGATTTATTCATATCATTTCCAGTGTTACAATAATTACTGTAATTTTAATACCAGCTTTTATTTCATTTTTGTTTTGGAAGTTTTATAATCACTTATACTGTTCAAATTTCCATAAAAATATATTAAATATGTGTTTAAAATTATATCAAAATATTATTTTTCAATTAACCGTACTTTTCATAACCTACAACTATATTTATCAAGGCATTACGATCAAAAATGTATGCTTCGAGCGCTATCACGGAATAGTGTCAACGACTCCCGGCATTAAGTTCATGAACCGAATTTTATCACGGAATTAGAGACAAACGCGTGGTTCACCAAAATGCCGATTATTTCTATAAATGACGTTCTACGACGAAAAATCTTGTTTTATAATAATCTTAAAGGTCTAATTAATAAATATAACAGATTTAGTTCGTCCACTTCAAAGTCAAACGTTTCTTAACATCCCGTAATATGGTACGTTTACCTTATTCATCGATTGCATTTCATTTTGCATTCTTGTTACGTTTTACGTAAAAATCCTTAACCCACAATCTACAATCGTTTTACAACACAATATTTTTAACGTTTATCATCGCACATATTGCATATGTAGATGACTTGGCGGTTGTGATCAAATGAAATTCAAGAGATAACCTGGAAATAACCCGTGTCAAAAAAATAAACCTCATTTAGATCTATATGTACTTGTTACGTTACTACTTAGGACCTATAGGCCCCTAAGCAAGTACATATTAGAACATTTCATACATTTTAGAACCTTCATAACTCATTTTATGACCTTAGGTACAAAATTTCAACACACATTTCGTAGTATCACAAATCACAATACATAACCTCAAATATGATGACAGTATAGCATGGATGCGTGAATATGTAATAATACTTTCACAGCATAATTTATAATGAAGCTGAAATTTTGCATATCAATAATTTAATATGATATATATATATATATATATATATATATTATATATATGTATATATATATATATAATATATTATATATTATATATAAAATAATAAAGAAAATCGTAAAAGCTTTTACATATATTAATAATAATGAAATATAATAAAATAAAACATTTTGAAATAATGAAATTTAATAAGTATTTACATTTAAATTACTTTTTAGCACATTCATAATCGATTATTTTGAATATTTACTTTTTACTCTAATTCATATTCATTTATTGGTAAACCTACATAAATGTTTCTGCCAATTTTTATCTATATACACAACATACAGCATTGAACTTATAGGAATTGCTATGAAGCTTTTTTTCTTGTACATGTTTTTATGAATTAATAATTATAATTGTCATATTTATGACCTCTGCCATGAAAACTGTCTTCGATATTAGACTCTTCAACAATAGCGAAGTGTTTAAAATTTATTTCTATAAAATAATGTACAAATCCAATATTATACTTGTCATTGAATTTGTAATAAATTGCACTGGAATATGTTTTCATGTCACTCTTGTATGTTTCAGCAACATACAATTTGTTGTTCTTCAAAACTCTGAGATAATATTGAAGAGGCTTATCGCTTTCAAAATTAATATCAGAGCTTCGAAGAGCCATTTCTATATTGTTTGGCAACTCTAAATGTTTTGTATGCTCCAACGCTATATGTATGATCAAATATTTTTTCTATTATCTTCACCTGTTTCTTTTTTCTTAAGCAAAACTGTTTAACCTCCATATTATTTATACGTTCAATTATTTTCTCCTTTTTTATATAAAATTCTTGAGATTTGCTTACTTGTGAATCAACATGCCCTGTTCCGTGTATTAATTTTAATATTTGACCATTTATATCTTCATATTCAAAACAAGAATATACCCATAATGGTCCAAGATTCTGAACGCAGTCTGGTAAATGTAATAATTGGTGCACATTCATAGAACAGTACATTTGACCATATAGATTTTCAAACGATTTAATATACTTGTGTAAAAAGTCACGAGCAACATCAAGTTGGAATAAAGATATTGTGTCTGAATTCAAAATGGATATTGCAACCACTAACAACACATAATGATTGAAATATTGAGGTGCAAGAATTCCATGCAAAATAGGTAATGAGTAATGAAAAACCACAATTTTAATTCTGATGACTTCCAGTGTACTAATTCTGTCACACTTCGTGGCATCCGATGTACAAACTTAGGTGGTTTTATAGATTTTAATCTTGCATCAATAACATTAATTACAGCATGTAAAGAAAAAGGTTTGTTTTTATATTCAGTATTAAAAAATAGAGACAACAATTTTTTCACAATACCGCCTTCAACACAATGCATTCTGTCTTTGGCCATTCCCATGATAAAATCAGGCATAATAAGCGAAAGTGCTGTTGGACCTTTTACACCCATGATTGGTGCATCTCGTGAAGCATTGTCAGCAAGAGATCTGCAAGTTTCTAATGTCCTTCTCTCTATATTACCAGTGTATGGATATACATGAACATTACCGCCTGATTCTAATGTAAAATTTATTCCTGGGCAAAAGCAGTATGAGCAACCATAGTACCCATTATACTGCACAAAGTTCAAACATTCACTTCTAGCAGGCAAATCACAAGTGCCCAACAAAACAATACCCTTGACTGTTATTAGTTTTTAGACTAGGAATGTAAATTTCAATACCATTGATGAGCTTTTTTAGATCATCATAAAACACATGAAAAAAATTATTCATATTGGGTTTTTTATCTCCATACCAAAGCCCTAATAATAAAGTATTCTCCCTTTTTTGCGTTCCTCAATAGGCAACTCATTTATTGTTAAATATATAGGCCATGCACTGGTTTTTGATGATTTGAACACAGGTATGCCGTCTGTATACCAAGTAAATGAAATATTGGCTGAGCTAGCAAAAAAACCATTTTCTATGTATTTACGGTATAAAACACCATCGTGGACATCGGATATGCTATCTGTATTACTTAACCGCTTTTTATGTAAATCCTGTAGCTTTGAATAGAAGCCATTTCTTTTGTACATATCTTTCAAGTGCTCAAGGAAAGGTAGTTGAATGAAATATGGGTTCCTTTTTTGAGGACATGATGGATAAATGCTGTCAGACTTTGGCTGCACTCGACCACAGAAATAGCAATAATGATGTTTAATAAATTCGGAGTGATCCAAAGAAAAATATTTTTTAAATTTATAGAGACTATTTTTAACAAACATACTTTTCAAACAATGCATATTAATGACAGAAATTATGTCAGCTATGCACTCTTGTGTAACATTGTGCCGTAGAAAAATCATTAATATGAGGAACATGCTGTCCGATACTGTAAGTGGAGCTCCTTCATAAACCAATTCATCAGAATAGACTTCTTCCTGTTTGAGTTGATCTTCTTCAGAATCACCTTCCTCTTCAAACTCACGTTCCGTTAATAAATTAACTCCATTCCCACTTTGTGTATTATCAAAAACATCATTTTCAATAAAAAGATTTCTATCATAACCTACAGCATTGTCACTATAAAGTATAATAGAAAAATTAATGTATGTCACAAAAATGCAATATATATTTGACTATACAATTAATATTGAAATGTACGAGCTTACCGTGCGTGAGTTGAATTATTTTCAACAAAATTTGTAGAAATTCTATTACAACGAGGATCATTACGAATAGATTCAACAATTGAATAGTATTTATCTCGTTTTGTTTATCAAAAGCTTGCCTTAGCCGTTTTTGCCTCTGCCGAGATCCAACTGTATCAAGTGATTTTCTTGGTATCATTTTACAGTTTAAATTATTTATTAATTAATATATATACATATATTACTCTTCGTTGTTCTCAAGATTTTACCCAAGATATTTTTATATATTTTTATATATAATTATAAAATATGGCAGAATCACAC
>NW_020536592.1:0-17798 GCF_003426905.1 Ctenocephalides felis
ATCCATCAAACAATTTCCAGCATGTAAAAGCATTTCAAATTTAACATTTAATAATTTGAAAACTTTAGCTCGATTGAATCATATAATTAACAATAAAAGCGCTTGCACTAATAATGCTAATTAATAGTACAGTAGTATAAAAATCAAATTAAAATTACTATTGAAATGCAATATTTACATGTATGCAATTGTCTACAGGCGTTCATATTAGTTACCATATAGAACAATATCTACAGAACTATCTCCGTCAAGTTGCTCCCAAATGATTATCTATATCGATAAAAAATATGACCGAGCATTTTTAAAAGTTTTGTCCTTGCATACGGAGAAGTTTTCTCGAATATTGACTTGTCTAAATTTCTCAATTGTTATTTCCATCGACGTTACGATGCGCAAATGCAATACTGGAACTTCTAGCAAAAGCATCAAGAGTGGTACATATTGTAACCGTAGCTATTCAATGTTGTATCTAGGCAAAGTTGTAGTAAGAAATAGAAAAGCCATAAGCAAGTTTGATACATGTTTAACCCAGTTCAAATTCAATTCACAAAACGTGATTGAAAATGTAGGAGGTATGCGATTCGAAAACCCTCGACATTCGTAGCGGTACTTACTTCAATATATATTCCGAGCACAAACGAGGACAACTTTAAAACGTTTACAAGAAAAAGACCTACCGAAATACTAAGTGAGCGGTAAACTGTAGGAGCTCGTTTAGGAATATCGATTCTATTTTAGTTATTGAAAATTTAAAAAAAAATCATATCAATGAAATATAGAAGCGATAAATTTATGAGCTCTATAATAATTACGTGGATTTATAACCACTAATTTTATATGCACATCGGCCTGTTCGATATCAAGCAGTAGTGAGTGATATATTTATATAGATTTTGACTTAAATTGTGATCATCAAATATGAAATCTAGCAAAAATAGCGCCTTGAGGCATTGTTGCATAAGTATCAGCATGACTATTAGAAAGAATCTAATATAAAATCATCATAAATATCGAATATAAAAAAAAACCAAGTTATTTTTGGGTTTTCATAAGCATGTTCGATATCAAGCAGTAGTGGTAACAGATTTTGACTATGATATCTAGCAGAGAAATAGCCCTTTAGGGCATTGTACGTAGTTATTAGAATCACTATTAAAATATATCTAATATAAACTTATCAGAAATTATTATTAATATAAAACACAATTTATTTTGGATTCTCATAAGCAAATTTAACTGCTTTTTTCGGTCAACTCTAATTTGAATTCTCAAACTAATTAAGTATTCTAACTCACACCCAGGATTTAAAAATTTGACGCCACGGGGCACTGACGAAAATGCCGCGCCATTCCTAAAATTTTACTTAAGTGGTTTTTATAACTCATTTTTCTGATATAAAATAACTATTATTGCAGAAAAATTATTACGCATTACATATTAGAACTAGTGGTGCATGACATCAAGCCCGCGTTCATTATTCGCGCGCATTCAATATAATATCGCCAAATGCTAAATAATTAATTTTACTAATCGATTATTTGAACCCAAATTTTCCACTAAAATCGTATTATGTTCTGTTAATTATATTTCTTGAAATAAAAATGTTATTAAGTAAAATTAGTAGTTATATAGTATTTTATATAGTAATTTTTTTCACTTTCCAAGTGGGCGGTAAACCCCAGAAAATTTGAAAATTTGAAATCCAGCACTGCTCACACCTACAAGTTATATGAGCCCATTGCTTCATTATAGCATTTTTTATACGTTTGGAGTAAGTCTGATCATACCAAATCTCATATCTTGCAATATTGCAACTTTACTTCGTCTTGACATAACGTTTATTCTCCAGAATACTAATACTTAATTGTTGGTTTTTGTGCCCTCCATCTGAGATTTTGTATCTTAAGTGTCAGTTATGAAATTTGCTCATTAATGAAGCTTTTTGCTTTATAAAACTACTTCAGTATTGCCTGCCTTACAAATCCTTTCTGAGTAATATCTGTCTTTAATAAGAGTACCCTGCGCGCTTGAGATGATCCTCATAATCCAAAATTCCAATTCTTCGTAAATCTCAATATTTTTATAATGACTCATTTATATAATAAATCCAAAAATGTTTTACTTATGGAAATATATACATAATAGATTCCAATTAATTCATAATCGTTTACAGTTAACAGCTTCTAACATTACAAAAAATAATTGAGCAAGATACACAACTATAAAGGTGTAATTTAGCTTAAGATTTTAGAAAAATCTATTTTTTTCATATTTATTACAAAATTTCTATATGCATTATTATTCTTCCGAAAGTACGTAATTTAGTATAGTATTCAAGAAATCAATGTCGTGTGAACTTCCAGTTTTCACTGTTTCTAATGAAGGAACTTCTAGATCCAAGTTAAATACTCATATGAAACTTTTGAAATTACATATTTTATAGGTGAAAACAAAAATAGCAAGCAATAAACTAATAGCAGGAAAATATTATTTAAATCTGTTAAAATCTAATACTTCATAATAAAATACTACTACTATTGCACATTTTATTATTTTATCTTATAGTTTCATTGAATTTTGTTGTGTGGTAAATTAAAAGCTAAATTTAGAAACAGTATTACATATTATATATATATATATATATATATATATATATATATACATATATCATATATATATAATATATATTACTTTATCCTATTAATTAGAACCTGTGTTGTTCTGACAGCTTGTCAATATTTAGTTTGTATACATGAACATGAACTCCATTTTGAACTGGGATGAAATATTTTGAACAAATCATTCACAAACATTTGCCCTACAGTAACATAACACATAGTTTGGAACACAACTGATTCATTAAATTCATTACGTTATTTAACTCTAGTATAAATCATTACATCATGCTTTTATGCAATAACATATGATTTGTTTTCATATACTCATTCATTGAATCAGCCACATAGTATTTGATTTTATGTAGAAATCTGTTATTCAGTCAGGGTAGCACCATATATGTTTTAGTTATGCCCACGTGAGATTATATTAATTACTGTGATTGCACCAGGAACTAGTTTGTGTAGCCCACATTCCTAACCCCACACCACAATAAACTCAAAACTTGAAAATTACTAAAATCATTTCTATTCAGTTAGTAAGGACTACTAGGTACGGTTATGCCTCTTTTTTTGACCAATGAATAAATTATAATAATATGTAGCAAAACAAAAATTTTTGAACGAACAACAAGACTTCTTTCTGAAATCTTTTTTTCTCATATTGAATTCGCTTTTTCTTTCTCTTTCGTATTTTGTCTTATTATTAGTTAACTTAGATTTTTTATCTGTTTAATCCTCACCCGAAAAGGACAAAAAATACATGTCACAACCGTACCCCAAAATTGTCACAACCGTACCCAATGCACAGTTCCGAAAACAAGTCATCAATATGGCTGCTAAATTACCTAAACAAAAACTAATTGCTGGTAAACAACTACTTATGTTTAATTTACAGCAAAATAACAAAGTAATCTGTATGTATACAAATCAGTAGTATAATAATTGAACATGAAAAAAAAATTTTTAAGAGCACTGCGGTCTACAAATCATGTTAATATAAGGTACTGACTGATAGCAATAAACTTGATCAAACAATCATTGTTCATCTTTCTCCCTTTGGACCCAAAAAAGTATAGTTTAGTTTTTATGACGACTTTAGTATCCTGGCACAACGTTCTCAGTCTTCCCTACTGTGCGGTTGAATATGTAAACTATAGGCTTCAAAACAAAATCTAGAACCTTATAAATTAATTTTCGAAGATTTCTTCGTGAGCACATTATTAACTTCCCGTAGGGTAAGTTATTGTAATAGACCGAAAAACGGAATTGAAAATTTTTACATTTCTCGACGTTTGAAGGTTCTGAACATTTTGGCATACTTCAGAAAAAATGGATGTGTGTGTGTGTGTACGATGGATACAATTTTTCGTCCACGTTTTCGGGCGGCGTACGGACCAACCGATTTGAATGGTTCAAAAAAACATTCGATTTCTATTGATAAGGAGATGTGCTGATTAGTTTTTGGCAAAGGCAGGTCCAGCAGTTACGGAGATAAAGAGCAAAGAGTGCAGAAAGTAGAAATCGAGTTTTGGGAGAACGGAGCATCCGATTTAAATGATCTAAAAATCGTTCAATAAGTGGGAAGTGGTTATTAGTTTTTCGCAAAGGCAGTCCCAGCCATTTCAAAGATATGGAGCTAAATGTATAAAAATGGCAGTTTTTGAGAGAACTTTTAAAGCGTCCGATTTAATTGATTCAAAAACTTTCTGCTTGTCTTAACAAAATAATTGATTTTGGAAAAAAAAGTTTTGTTTCAACTGTTTTTTTTTAATTTTTTGTATATCGAAAATAATTCAGATTTTATTTTAATTCTGACTACAGTTCTAATATATTTTAAACAGATAATTTCAACTTTTTCTATATAATTTTTATGAATATTAGACAATGCTAAAATATTAATAATAATCTATTTGAAAACATTCAGTACTCCTCAAACAATTTGTTACGGTACGGGAAGTTCCAGCAATTTGACTTAAAGCACGATGCCACCTACCCCACTAGTTTGATATAAAATTAATATAAATACTGAAGCATCAATGGTAATTTCAACAATAACAGTAATTTAATTTCAATTCTATTTCTTTCAATTATCTTCTGCGTGTGATACTGATGCAATGAAAGTACGTTCAGAAAATTCCCGAACGCCCGGAGCAAAAAAAAATTTATCTCTCAGCTAATTAATAATTGACAACTCTTTCCCTTAGTAAAAAATTAAACGTTTAATGGTCAAAACGCTCAGGTTAATGAATAAATTATAAAATCCAAACTTTTCTCTCCCTTCTGTTGGATGCAAAATCCTTAAAAATCATATTCTGGTTTTATAAATCTCTAATTCTATTTTTAGAGTGTGTCACGAAATATACGAGTCAGGAAACCGGCTTGCTTGATACGCAGCATACGCGGCCAGAATAAAGGCCACGTATTTCAGTGCTCTCGCGCTGCCCCTAATCTTTTATACTAGAATTAATCGATAGGAAACATGATTTAAATGACAGTTATACCCATAATTCGCACCGTGAACCTATATGTGAATTTCACGACCAGAGCATGAACAAAAGCGGCGACCACGGAGATTTTGCGAGGCGGAGATCCAACGACGATTGCGGCGAACAATATTACATAAATTTCGATCCAGACTTTTAATTCGATGAGCAGGTATATTTACATCCATATAAATGAGGAGAGATAACCGGAAAATTGGGGAAATCGTTGTTTACGACTCGGTAAAGAAAACGGGATTGAACCCATATTTCAAAAAAAATGTCCGGCACGCGATGTCATAGAATAAGTATTCAAAGCCCGGAAAGTATGAAGGGTGGAAATGAACGTTTGACGACTTGCACAGGAAAAAATGTATATTTTTTATCTTTTAAGTTAATAAACTCGAAACTTCTAATCGTCGATAAGAAGTTGTTTTTGTTGCAATATTTTGTAACAAATGTTTGCATTGTGCAAAATATTTACGTTTTCCTTCCAAGCATCCGTTTTTCCTTCTATTTTATATAAATAACATGTTTAAAACTTAACTAGTGATGCATGGCATTTTGCCATGCATGCATTTAAAACAAATTCCTGGAACTTCCTGTACAAAATTAAACTTCGCGAAATATGACTAATCAATCCCAAAAAACACTTGTTATGAATAATTTAAAATCATTATAATTACTGTAAATTTCATTGTCGCATTTTATATATCTACATAATAATAATTACCTATATTTGGGCGACGACTTTTATCTGTGTTTATCATCAAGAACAAAAACAAACAACACCGTCGACACAAGGAATCACTCTAATCGGATGCGCCGTTCTCTCAACAATTACTATTTTTTGCGTTCTGCTCCGTATCTAAAAAATGCTGGACCTGCCTTCGTCAAAACCTAATTATTCGTAAAACATAAACAAATATTCGAAAAATCAGCAAAGAAAATAAGTTTAGATTGTAGTCTTTCTGTGTACTCGCAATCATAAACAAAAAACGTATGAAAAGTTATATGTTTCAAAAAAGGAGTATTAACTGAACATTTCAAGACAACTGCTAAAGAGAACTGCCTCTGTATTAACTGAACTTTTCAAGACAACTTACAGAGATCTAATTCTGTATTAACTGAACCTTCCAAGACAACTAACAGAGATCTGCTTCTGTATTCCCTGAGCTTCCATGAAAACTTGCAGAGATCTGCTTCTGTATTAACTGAACCTTCCCACACTTATAGAGATCCAAAACAACTTACAGAGGTCTGCTTCTGTATTAACAGGATATTTTGATAAAAAATCATTTGTTTCTAAAAGAACTCTCCAAGACAACTACTAAAGATATCTGACTCTATATAACCGAACCTTTCAAGACAACTGTTTCATAGATCTGCTTCTGTATAAACTGGACCTTTTAATACAACTTCCAGAGATCTGCTTCTGTATCAATTGAACCTTCCATGACAACTTGCAGAGATCTGCTTCTATATTCACTGAACCTTCCAAGACAACTTACTGAGATCTGCTTCTGTACTCACTGAGCCATCCATGACAACTTATTACAGAGATCTGCTTCTATATCAACTGAATATTTTAATGAAAAATTATTTGCTTTAAAAAAGACCCTCTAAGAGAACTATTATAGAGATCTGTTTTCTGTATTAACTGAATATTTTGAGCAAAAATCATTTTGCAAAATGATCTGAGTCAATATACATGTATATATGTATATATAAAGCAATATGCGTACGTATGTGTACATACATATATATATTGCAGCGCATGGTTTTAATGCCTGCTCGCTCCTGACATAAAACTTCTTGCTATGGCCTACTTAACAGTGCTTAACATCGTAGTGATATGGAACAGGTTATGACATATTGCAGGTCGCGCGCAGTATTTGCGACCCTCGTATAATATAAATGCGTACTCAAAATATAAAAAGCGTTATTAAATCATTTCCACTGGTTGCGCAGTTATAACAAACTGCTGCCGGAATTGACAATAGCCAATACTTACGCAAGTATAATAATATAAACGAAATTCATTAGCTGTTTTTGCTGGTAGATCTTTTTGATTCAAAAAATTACTAAAGACACATTAAAATAAAACACATTTAATTTTTTCTTTTCGATTTTTACCAGGGGTTGTATCTACTTAGAAGAATATTGAGAAGAGAGACTCTAAATCGTTCTCTAGAAATTCGACACAATGATCTCTTATCAAGTCTTCTTTGCAAACAGCCAATTTGTCTAATTCGTTTTTTTTAAATAATGCCGATTTTCTAAATCAATACCTTGCTAGTATTCAATTCCATTATTAGGATAAGTTCCCCGAGTCACGTTAATTAAATATTGCAGGAAATTATTTTTTTCTTAATGCTGCTACTTCATGCAATGTTCAAAATTCTACTGTTTTATAGTAAATTCTACAATAATAGTAGTTACATTGAATTGTTCATACAAATTTGCTCGTACTTATATAACACTGCGCAAACTACGATGCGAGTCATATATTGGGGGCTAATGTTGGCCATATTTTTTGTTACAAACTTTGTTGTTGTTTTCTTACTTATTTTTATATATTAATTTAAATTTATCTAGCTAATCTAGTAAAATAGAGATTGCCTTTAACTATATAGACCATAACTACACTATAAAAGAAAAATTGCAATTTAATCAAAGAAGGATAATTACTGCAACAAAACCAAATAAAATCTATATTTTCCACGCTGTTCTAGTTTAGTTTTAATGAAGTTTTTAAATTATATAAATGTAAATTAATTGGAAATATCTAACAATATTTTTCAGTTGTTCATGTTGCCAATTATTCAATATATACGCCACCATACACACATAACTCATAGTGTCAAAAAATTTTACTTTTTTTTTCATTTGCTTTGAAGTTCTTAAAGAACGTGACATTTCACATACCAGAAACGTAAGAATCAAATGTTTAATAACTACCTAAATACCTAATTAATAAATACCACAATAATTTCTTTTTTGAATAAAGAGGCTTTTTAGTTCAAAGAAATAAAATCATAAATCATATTAACAAGATGCGCAATGAAATAATTTAGTGGAGTAGGTATATAAACTGCAATTAATAAAACTGACAAAGTAATTACTTAAACTTTAATGATATAGTCCGGTCATGGTTACGTTTAAAGAAGTTTCGTGGCTAATTCTCATTTTTTGATATCATTGAGAAAATCGTGCTTTGGGCAAACAGCCAACCTAAGGACGAATCTCGTAAAGTGTACATACAAACTGTAGAAAGACTATGAATTTAATTTTTATTTCTCAGAGCTTAATGCGCTTTGTAATAAATACATATAAATTTCTCCTATATTAATTTCCCTAAGTAAGTTATTGTAATCGTCCAAAAATCGAAATTGAAAATTTTTACATTTCTTCACGTTTTGAAGCTTTCTGAACATTTTGGCATACCTCAGAAAAAATGGGTGTGTGTGTGTATGTATGTAGTGATACAATTTTTAGTCCATGTTTTCGGTCAACCGATTTGAATGATTCAAAAAACATTCGATTCCTATTGATAAAGAGATGTGCTGATTAGTTTTTGGGAAAGGCAGGTCCAGCCGTTTCAGAGATAGTGAGCAAAGAATGCAGAAAATAGAAATTGAGTTTTTGAGAGATCGGGGCATCGGATTTGAATCAAAATTCAAAAAATATTTTTTTCTGTATATCGCAAATAATATAGGTTTTAATTGTAATTCTGACTTAAAATCTAGTATACTTCAAACAAATATTTTCAACTTTGCAATTCAGTTTATTTAATTCTTATAAATATTAGATAATGTTACAGTATTTATTTATTATAATCTATTTGAAAGCTCTTAATGTTCCTCGAATATTTTGTTACGATACGGAAAGTTCCAACAATTTGCCTTGAGACACGATACCATACACACCACTAGTTTAAATTTTATTTTCATTAATTAAATCTAAATTGCAGTTTTATATCATATTACAGCTTATTGCAATTTTATATCATATTTTACCGATTTCAAAAAAGTATTTTATATTGAGTACCATGATTAGTTATTAGTTTCCCGAGTACCGCGTTTTCTGAGGGTTTACTATATATAGCTTTGAACAAAAGTACAGGAAGAGACTATCAAATAGACTATCAAACAAAACGGTAACTAGTGGCGCATGGCATTGTGCCTTAAGGAAAATTGTCGAAACTCCCAGTACAGAAAATGCATTTTTTTTAAAAGCGCTTCGACGCTTTTTCGCATGTCGAATTTGGTACGAAGCCCACAGATATATAAACAAAATTAGTTTAGTAATCATTAGTCTGATATGTCTAATGATCATTTTTGACCACCAAATGTCATTTTTTATTACTTTTTTAAATGGATCTCCAAAACCGCTAGACCTGTCTTCCCAGAAATTTAATCAAGTCTTCATTTCGTCAATACAATTAAAAAGATTTTTGAATCATTCAAATTGAACGAACAATTGTATCTCAAGAATTGATTTTTTTGTCCCGTATCTTCGAAATGGTTGGATCTGCATTTGGCAAAAACTAACTAGCACGTATTTACTAATCAATACAAATCGAACGTTATTTGAATTATTCAAATCGGTTGATCTGCGTTACCGTCGACGAAAATGTATTCGCACATACACGCACATATACATCTATTTTATCTAAAGTATGCCAAAATGTTCAGAAACTTTGAAACGTAAAGATAAATGAAAAAAAAATATTCTCATATTTTGCGATTACTATAACTTATGGGAAGTGAATAATAAATTTTATCAAAACGTTTTGAGCACTGATCCTATATCTTTATGCAGTATCTACTGTTATTGATCGTTAACTAGCAGCCGATGCAGATTTTCTTTAAAATTGGCGACATTGGTATAATGCAATGATTAAGTATTTTTATGCGAACATGGTAGCGACACCAAACGTTCATAATAAAAGTGTAACGGGCAATAAACCGTACAAAGTTACGATGCGATACAAGTTCCAATGAAAATCCTTGCTTGCTCTAATAACAAAATGGAGAATAAAATAAACCAGGACATATTTCGCAAAAGTCAGCTTGGCAAAATAAGCGCATTACTATATTGCACGTAAAAGCCATAACCGTTTAACATATTTTTATGCGCGAGTTTACATATTCTGAGGTTTAGCGAGGCACATGATCGCATCATGTAGGGCTGGAAGATATTAAAATTGATTTCGACATAACTATCAAACTTCGATAATATTATTCATGTTGCAATAAATATATACCAAGCAATAACGATGTTGTAAAAATGCACAACCTTGATTTAAACTCATTGCGCTATTGATCCTTTGTTATCGCTTTATTATATTATATCTAGCTATTGATTCTTGTATAGTAACAATACATTCATCTCACAAAAATATTGTACTATCGGTGCCTTGTGTGGTCAGGGTCGCGAGTTCAAGCTCTGGACAACCTGATATTTGTACAGCAGCGATGTCCATTTGCACTTGAAATTATAGATCAAAAATGTATTTTCTAATTGATAATAGCTCTATTGGCAAAGGAAAATCTCTGAAAGTTCTTTCTTAAATCGAGTTGGAGTTTAACTCTGCTCACGAACCTTCTATTAAAAATATCGATGCTCATATTCAGTTTTGTATGAAAATAGCATGAAAAAATTCTCAAAAATTTTGCAGAACGTCGAATTTTTAATAAAAAATGACATGATTTTTCACTTTTAATTCATTTGTCGTTAAGTTATACTTAAATTTTTTTTTTTAATTTTCAAAATTTTTTTCATGCTATTTCCATACGAAGTTTGATTGAATTGCGCCCTATATAAACGTTAATATTAAGAGCTAAAACTTTCAAAGAATTGTTTTTTATCAATTTGGAACCATTTGAGCGCTTGGGGGCAAGGAAATTCGAAAATGTTCATATAAAGGACCACCCTATATATATATATATATATATATATATATATATATATATATATTATATGGATTTTTATATCCTGAACTAAATGACAACCTTTTTTTCCTCAAAAAAATATTTCCCCTCCTTCAGAAACTTAAGAACAAACTGCGATTTAATTTTTGTAGACTGTTCTGTTTAGAAAAAATTTTAATTTTAAAGATAAAAAGTGAATTCTTACATTTTTCAAAGTAGTAAAAATCGTATATATAAAAATATATACACATCTATTTAACGATTCTGTAAAGACATAATAATATATCTGAAGACTACAGTTTATGCAAAAGAATTTCTAGTTCTTACAATCGCTGAATAAATCTTTGGTATTAAGCGTTCGACAGAGTCTGGCACCATGGTCTCCTAATCAAAATCAACAAAATTATGCCTGATTACTATGAATTCTTCAAATCCTATTTATCGGACAGAACTTTTCGGACAAAAGTAGGCAGGCAGGTATCGACATTTCGGAAAATTGAAGCCGGGGTCCCCCAGGGAAGTGCTCTGGGGCCTATTTTGTATATCATTTATACCCATGATATTCCGACTTGCAACGGCACCCTTACAGGAACTTTTGCTGACGACACTGTTATAATGGCTACCGACTCTAATCCTATTGTAGCCAGCAAGATACTCCAAGAGCATCTAGACTCAATTGAACTTTGGTCCAAAAAATGGAGAGTAAAAATTAATGAAAGCAAGTCGTGCCATATAACCTTCACGCTGAAAAAGGGTAAATGCCCTCCTGTCAGCATGAATAACAAGGCTATACCAGAGGTCTCCAACATCAAATATCTCGGTATTCATTTGGACCATAAACTAAACTGGATACAACATATAAACCAAAAAATAAAAGAGATACGAAGCAAAGTCAGGTCACTATATTGGTTAATAGGACATCACTCCAAGCTGTCGCTGTACAACAAACTTCTTATTTACAAATCTTCCATTAAACCTATATGGACCTATGGAGTCGAGCTTTGGGGATGCGCCAGCAAAACCAGAATCAAGGCCTTACAGAGACAACAATCAAAAATTTTAAGACTTATCACAAGCGCGCCTTGGTATGTATCCAACAAATCTTGCATAATGACCTCCATATGGAAACAGTTCAAGAAGTGATCAGTAAAAGAAGCATATCCCACTTTGCCCGGCTACATAACCACGTAAATTCCATCATACAACCGCTGCTGTTGGACTCTCAACCCAGAAGACTCAAGAAGAAACAACCAGCAGATCTTCTTTAAGTGTCTAGTAATCCTCATTGGAGGGTTATCTACCATGCCAACTATTATACTCAAGTGCAACTCTACTTGAGTTAATATTGAACCAAACAGCCATAGAACAACAATATGTTCTGATTGCTGTTGGATAATGTTAAAAAAAAAAAAAATCTTTGGTATTAATACTAGAATATCATTTCTTCGACGTTATAACATAATAAACTTTCTAATATGTTAAAATTTTGATTATCTCGATAGTCTAAATGATCTAAATTTATATTATCCTAATTACTTAGTTATTATTTTCAGTCTTTTAATACTAAAAAAAATATTTTTCTTTTGTCCTCCAACCTTTTGAGGTTATCAATCATTTTCAGTTTATTATATCATCTGAAAACAAAAAATGTAAATAGACAATTAATCCATATTTACTGTAACTTGGCACTAATGCTTAAGTAACAAATGTAGTAGGTGCAATAAATTTCAATAAATTTTCTCAAACAAAGAGAAAAGACATATAGTATCTGTATACGATATACGATATACAGATGTTTCATTATCAATATTTGTTAGAAATTATGGTTTAGAATTTTGCAAAACAAACGATTCTCTACATTACAGTATATATAATTTCCTACTGAAATTATCCCTTCCGCGGTATTATTGCAACAAATTAAAAATAATTAGCGCTAGAAAAAAGCCAAAAATTGGATTGTTTTTTGACAAAGCCACGTAGTCAAGAATAAACCAACACAATAGACTATAAAACCCTTAAATTCTAGAAACCCTAAAAACTAAAAAAAATGGATAAAATATGTATGTTTCAAATGCTTAATAGTTTTAAAGCATCGATAAAAATAGAAAACGTATCAATATAGCTAAAAATTCTATAATCAAGTCTTCGATATTAAATAAAACAATTTATTACATCCCTAGTGTAAGTGGATAGAACGCTTCGCATTCTGGTAAATCTTAGCCCTCGTTTTTATGGAACTAAAGGAGTAATTGATATCCAAATATTATATATTCATGTATATAAGATTAGCAATGGGGTTATAAAAATGTTTAGGACAGTTTTGATGAGAAGCTAAACCATGTCTGCGGATTGTAATAAATTTTTGAAGTATCTGGGACGTATTGCGTCTTATATAATAATGATATTAGGATTTAAGGGAACAACTTTAATAAACCGCAAGTAATAAATAAAATTAAATAGAAGTTATAGGTTTACATTTACCAAATTAATTCTTCTGTTTAATAAAATCTTATATCAATAATTAATTATATATTCCTTCAATTTAAAAAAACATTATGTAGTTAATTTTTTGCAGCAAATTGTAATTTATTTATAAGATAAAATGGATAAAAAATTAAAATATTTTCACTCTAATATATAATCAAAATATATGTGCAATCCCGGATTACAAACAACCTGATATCAAGCAGTAGTAATACTTTTTTAAATATTACTACAGCTAATAAATTTCTTTTGAAAATGATAATTCATAACGCAAAAATTTAATGATTCATGTTTGTATTATAATATTATAATATGAAGCTCAGTTTGTTGTATATTCAGCGAAAGAAATGAATGAAAAATTTTCAAATAATTCCAAACTCACTTTAGTTGAGAAAAGTATTCCATTCTACTAAGCAAGTTTTCAGACCATTTTGCTATAATATTTTACCTATTTTTCATATGCATTATTTGTACATTCGAAGCGAATTTATATTTATCGATTTCATATTTTGCGTACTCAACATGAAATTCCAATTTTTCTTTGTCGATCCAGTTTCACTGAAGTTCGCATAAAATTTACTACATAAAAAGACTAAAAAATGAATCAAAAATATGTACATTTATAATGCAATGTAGGTTACATTATAAATTTAAAAAATGCAAAAAATATAAAACTGATTAAATATTCAGATTTAAAATTCAGAAATTGATATATTTTTTTACGATAAACGTTTTTATATGGACTCTAATTATTTTTTTGTTTAAACTCTCAATAAAATTTCCTTGCAAAACATGAATTATGTGCTTTGTATGTGATTACTAAATGTAATAGTAAGAATTATACCAAACATAAAAATTACAAGTTGTTTACAGTTGTTACAAAATTACTATTTTCTCATTTTGACCTAGAGTATTATGGGGCTTAAAGATCCGCGGGTAGAAAAATCCACCATTGTTATCTCGAAAACAAGTCAAGCATAGAAATTTTCAACGATACTATTTTTAAAGTAGATGTATAACCAGCCATGACTAATTTTTACTATGTCGCTATCAGATGGTAAAATGCCATGTATCAATTTTTTTTGTTGATATTTTTTTCGTTGAGCTATTTTATTTATGTTTAGTTTATGATACTTGAAGTTTTCGTTATTTGTTTTATAAGATGTATTGTTATTTTTAAGTGAGATTCTACCAGTTTTTTATATAAACTCTATGAAAGCTCACATATGGGTTGGGTAAGAATTACTAACTAAAACTTTACATTTTCAAACGTGTAAAATATGAGAAGAAAGTAAATTAAAAGTTAATTAAGTATAAAAAGCAATTTTTTAATGTTTCTGACAAAATACTAGATCAAGGTTATATACAGTGTAATTTTTGTAAAATAAATACGCCCATAAAATTTGTATTTCGAATTGGTTGAATAATGTAGCTATTATTTTGTAGCATTCCTTTCAAATTAAAAATGAGACATTGGACCTGTTTATCCACTGACAAATTTTAGAAAAGCAGTAGACAAACATGTTTGTGTAATTAGGAATTAATTGAAAATTTTAATTAACATAGTTTAATAAATGGTTGTTTTATACGTGTTATATGTAAAATTGGTAATAATAAGTCAAACTAGTGGTGTGTATGGCATCGTGCCTTAAGGCAAATTGCTGGAACTTTCCGTACCGAAACAAAATGTTCGAAGAATATTGAATGTTTTCAAATAGATTATTATAAATAAATACTGTAACATTGTCTAATATTTATAAGAATTATATAAACTGAAATTCAAAGTTGAAAATATTTGTTTAAAGTTTATCAGAACTTAAGTCAAAATTACAATTAAAATCAGAATTATTTTCTATATACAAAAAAAATATTTTTTGAAAAAAAAAAATTTGAACAATTTTTTTTTCCAAAAGCAATTATTTTGTTAAAACAAGCAGAAAGTTCTTTGAATCATTCAAATTGGACGCTTAGTTCTCTCAAAAATTGCCATTTTTTGAACATTCAGTTCTGTATCTCCGAAACCGCTGGACCTGCCTTTGCCACCAACTAATCACCCCTTCTCCTTGTCATTACAAATTGAATGTTTTTTAGATCGTTCAAATCGGATGCTCCGATCTCCCTAAAACTCGATTTGTATTTTCTGCACTCTTTGCTACGTATCTCCGAAACGGCTGCACCTGTCTTTGCCAAAAACTAATCAGCATATCTCCCTATCAATAGGAATTGAATGTTTTGCAACGTGGACGAAAAATTGTATCCATACATACATACACACACACATCAATTTTTTATAGGGTATGCCAAAATTTTCAGAAACCATCCAAGCGTCGAGAAATGTAAAAATTATCAATTTCATTTTTTGGATGATTATAATAACTTACCCTACGAAAAGTTAATTACACCATTGTGTACCCTATAACAAAATGTATAAAAATAAAGCTTACAAGACGAAAGTTTAATGTAATATTTTTCTTATCAAAAATTTCTCAATAGCTGACAGTTTTCATAAATCGATTTTAATATTTTCCGTCGTTGAAAATACTATACTCAAGTTTATCTTTATAGATGCATAAGAAAAATATCTCGCTTGTATTAGGTAATCTCTCAATGGTGATCTCTGTTTTGTCCGCAGATAAAATCCGTGTTTCTTCAATGGCTTCCGTGGATGCTTGGCATGGGTCGTCCTGGTAAGAAAATAACACGCAAAACGATCTTCATGAACAACAAAATGAAGGAAATGGAGCTGAAGGAGCGCTCGTCCAAGAGTCTTCTGGCCAACGTGCTCGACATAGACGACGACTTCAGGCACGCGGCGAGCGCTGCGAATAACGGCGCTGGTCAGGCGGGCCCGCGCGAGGGGTACATATCGATGGAAATGTACAAATATACAAGTTTGATTTGATTTTATTATAGTAGATTTTTTATATAAATGCGAGTATACGTTTGTATATGTGAGACTGTATGCTGATGCTATGGATATATACGATTTACAAAAAACTAAAATTTTAAAATAACTACGAGTTCTAAATAGCACATTAAAAAAATTTCAAACTAGTTTTGCATGGCATTGTGTCTTAAGGGGCACAACTAGTGTGAAATTTTCAAAAAATCGAATTTTCAGTTTTTCCATATTTCGATAGGTTATACCTTAAAAATAACATACCAAAATTTTAAATCGATATCTTAAATAGTTTTTGAGTCACAGCCATTTAATGAGTATATATGTAGTATATATATTATATAGTATAACGATCATTTTATCTTTAAACGCGTTTTTCTCGAAACAGCATTTTCCGAATTTGCTGCAGCGATTACTGAAAAACAAATGATCCGATCACTATCAATTTTTTTTAAATGTTCTATATATAGTTCACCGTAAAATGAACTATCGATTTTTTGATCGGATCAATAATCAAATTTTGACAGTCCAAAAACGACCAAAATTTTAGGTAAAATTCGACTTTTTTTAATAAAAACGGCGTCATTTTGTCAGTTTTTGTTTTTTTTTCTTTATCGTAGTTCATTTTACAGACAATATTATCTAGTTTAACAATTTTTTTTTTATTTCATCCACGTAGAAGACCGGAATCACTGCAGCAGTGAAGGGCCTTTTTTGTCGCGCCGTTGGAGATCGACGATAACTTAAAAATTATTTAATTTTTTTTTTCAAAAATTTTACTATGTTTCTTAAAACAAGTATAAATATATTTCTAAAATTTTGAAATGATTGATAAAGAAGTTTTTTAATATAAATTTCCAAAAATCACCTTTTTTTAAGCGGTTACACTAGTTGTGCCCCTTAAGACAAATTGCTGACTTTCCGTAACAAAAATCAAAACTTTAATTTTTTTTTGAAAACCTTGAAAAAAATAATTTTTGAGAATTTTGAAATTTTTGTAAACATTTGACTTTTCTAGAAGTAATTTTTTCACTTCTTGTAATTTTTTGAAAATTTTAAAAAAATTTTCACACTCACTATAAAATACCTAATATTTTTTTATTCTATCAACTGTCCAGTGAAGAACATTTAGTAAATTTGGGAAAATTACAATTGTCAGCCGTAAAGGGACATTGTATACTATTTGGACATGTTTGAAAAACAACTCAATAGTTGTTTTTCCGTTCGATTTAATATTAACAATATTTTGTTGATAACGATAAACCTTAACTATTTACTTATAAATAATTGCTTATGAAAAATAACTAAGTGTAAGTTATTTCAACCTTTATCAGGAAAATTGATAACTTAGATCAAGTGGCGCTTTTTTTTCAACCTACTT